>NC_042615.1:831136570-831269822 GCF_901001135.1 Rhinatrema bivittatum
AAACTTCCCAAGAGTTAGAAGTGCAAGGCAAGGCAAGAAAAAGCAGGCAGAAGGGGGAGAATGGGAAATGCCCGGGGCCGACGAGGAGCTGGAGGAGGCAGAGGCGGCGGTGGCATTTACATTGCAAGCACAGGGTCTGGAATCGAAGGCTCTCTGAGAAGCAAGGCGGACAAATAAAATACAAAGCAAGGCAGGAGAAATCAGATGCGTTTGCAGAACTTCCCGTCAGGGTGGAGAAATCAGGCTGGGTGGGAGCACTGAAGCTGCAAGTTTGGTGCACAAAAGCCTCTGATGGCAGGGGGAGGAGAGGAGGCGGCGGCGGCTGGCAGCAGGCGGGAGCTGTCCGAGGTGCTGAGCGGCGGCGGCGGCGGCGGTGGCTCCGGGCTTTCAGCACCGCTCCGGCCGGACAGCTCCCCCCCCCCCCCCCCCCCCGCAGCCTCTGCTTACCCGTCAGGCAGGTGGCGAGCAGCAGCAGCAGCAGCAGCTGGCCCAGAGCGCGAGCCCGGGCCCTCGCGCGCCGCATCCCGGGCCCCTTGCACCGCTCCGACAAAAGGGGCTTCCTGGCTCGGGGCTTTTCTCACGCTCCGGCTCCAGCAACATGCCAGCCCGTGACGTCAGCAGCCCAGCGCAGCCGGGGATTGGCTGCCGGCCCTGCCACTTAGCCAGCCCCCCGCCCTCGCTGTGCCTGAGCAGAAGTGCGCCACAAGAGGGGGAGGGGAGGGGGCTCAGAGAGGAGGGGGGGGGGGGGGGGTCAGCCCTGCTCTCACCCCCCCCCCCCCGGCGGCGCTTTAAACTTCCCGGTCCCAGCTCGCCCCCACCTCACCCCCGCAGAGCCGCTTCCAGGAAGGCTCTCCCCGCCCTCTGCATAATGCACTTCCCATCCCCCTCCCATCCGCGCTTCCAGCCAAGGGGAGGGCTCGGCGCTGAAAGCTCCTCTGCACGACTAATAAGTGCATTTATTTTTTTTTTTCAGGAGAGACATTTATTATTAATTCATTTCTATGGCAATTAATACTGCTCCCGGCTGCCTGAACTAATTTGCTGCTGGAATAATAATAATAATAATAATAATAATAAGAGAGGCGGCAGCCGCCTGGCACTCAAAATAGCACTTTCCCTAATGAATGACTGGACCTGCAGCACTGAGGAAACACAATGTTCGCCCTCAGTGTGAAGGGAGGCCTGAAGTGGCTTCCTGGCCTTGTTACTTCCACTTATCTCATCCTCTGTACAATAGAAGAACACCCGGAGCTGTGGGCAGATACACAAGAGACGGTCCCTGCTCCGTGGAGCTTACAATCTACCCAAGTGGGAGCTTTTACAGTAAATGCCATTAAAAGTTCCCAGCTAATTTACTGGCAAGAGAAGGTACCTGGAGATTTCACTTTATACTTAATTAACTAATGAAACTTCCGTTTAGAAATTTGGGCTGCCTTTACCTGTGGGTGAAAGGGGCAGCTGCAACTAGCAGCAGCCTGAGCAAATGGAGCCAGGGCTCTGCCACTGCTCTGTGTATGGTGGGAGCTTGACCTCTACTGCTTAACCCCTACCGCTCTGTTATGTAGGCGGTTGCTTCTGCCGTGCAGGGCCGTACCCTATGTGCTCTGATCATTAAGAGAGCGATGTGGCAGGCGGCCCCTGGAGCCTAGCAAGGGTCGGAGACTCTGAGGGAGGGAAAGCCTTTCCAGATGTGTTGGCTGACACATGAAGAGATTCAGGGCCTGTGGCTTTAGTCTCCAGCCTGGAGTCTGCCATGGACACTGGGGAGAGGAGGCCACCAGCTCCCGGCTGCCAAGGCTCACTTTCTCTTCCTACATCCCCCATCTCCAGCCTGAACTCTTTGTCCTTTGAATAATCCTCCACCTGATGAATGCTGTGTCCAGTTGTGAGTAATGATTGGGATTGTATTGCGTTCTTTGGACCAGAAGATTTATTATTATTATTATTATTATTATTATTGTGTTGCTAAAAGGTAGTGGATATTGAATAATATCCAGCTGTGTGTGCTGCTGTTATCTCTGCTATTTGAGCCTATGACTCATACGATGTTGACATAGCGTTGATGCACCAGAAGAATAAATACAGAGTTTATAAACTGGATCCAACAAACTATTGTATTGCACTGGGTTGATTTAATCTCAGGATTTGCGTTTGTGATCCAGAGTCTGACAAGGGAGGCTGAAAGAGTTAAGGCAGGACTTTCACTTGGGCGTGGTGAGCGGGGATTGAGGGGGAGGGGGACGAGCAGTCACATAATGGAAATAAGTTATTAAGATTTTTGTTTTTCCATTTCCCTGTTCAGTAAGCACCCCTCATACCCTCCTCACCACCATCAACCCAACCGAATCTGAACCCACAAACCAGGTGCCAGGTCCTTCCTGGGGATCACAGCAGAATAGTAAAATTACCCTCAGAAGCAATGATCCTATCTGCACGTCTGGATCAGCTGGATATAAGCGAGCTCACATTTGGCAAGCCTGGTTACTTCTGGCTGGCTCTCAGTTGGCCAGCACTGGAAATGCACATTAGCCACCTGTTGGTAGTCCCTGTCCAAAATCTGCTCCTAACTGCTTAAATTCAACCACCTTGTGCATTTGGGTGGCTATTTCTAGCCAATGAGCACGAGGAATTTTTACACACACACACACACACACTCACACATACACTCACACACACACACACATACACACACACTCACACTCACAGACACACTCACAGACACACACACACACACACTCACACATACACACACACTCACAGACACACACACACTCACACACACTCACACACACACACACTCACACACACACTCACACACACACACACACACACACTCACACACACTAAACAATGTATCCAGTGCAGTTTTCACAATCACAGTGCCACAGCTCGGACACCCTCCGCTTCTTCCCACCCTCCCCTGCAGATGAGCAAGGCTCGGCCAGGAACTGATGTGAACACAGAAAATCTGCTCCAGTGATCACACACATGAGTAATAGTCTTATAACGAGATATGACTTCATCATGACCCATTTTATCGCTTTCAGATGTTGATGACTGTACAGTAATGGTATTTACTGCGCTGCAGGTTAGTTGTGTTCCTGGCTCTGTCATTGTGTAAGCTGGGTTAAGTCGCTTTTAACTCTCTCTGCATTTCATTTCTAATCCTGGATCTGCCTTTCACTCTCTTTCAGGCCGATGCAATATCGTGGCGTTAAAAAAAACCGGGCGTCCAAACCGGGCGCACATCTTCTGAGGGCGCGCACGTCCACTTCTCCTGGGTGCTCATTTGCCACGAGCCGCCGCGCTAAAAAGGGATGCACAATGGGTAACTTGTGGGTCCCCAGCGCTCTGCATCCGGCACCCAGGAGCAGTGGCTGTGCACCCACGCTACAGCCTGGCCAGGGCTCCCTCCCCACCCCCCCCCCCACCCCCGGCAGCGCTGCTCCTGAACGATCCTTTGCACTAAAGCTTGTCAGAGAAAAGGACCGTTCCCTTGTCAGCACAGCTTTCTGAAAGGGGATTGGTCCTTCCACTGACACGTGACAGTGAATGCACCAATCAGCAGTAAGCAGAGTGAATAAATGAACATGAAGTGCCGGACACGTAATATTAAAATATCCACTCTTTCATTTACCACTGGCAGGGTTTCCAATGGGCCGGGCCTTGGGGGCGCTGCTCAGGAGGAACCACGGAAAGCAGGACTCTCTGAGTGCCGCATGCGTCAGTGCCAGCTTCCCGGGCAGGCGCATTAGCTGCGCGGCAATTTCTGGCATTGCGGGGTAATTAACTAATAGCCTCACCTACGTGGAATCTGCCTTTGCCGGGCGCCGTTAGCTGTGCACTCGGTGGGATGCGCGCTCTGGACATGCCAAGCCCCGTATTGCCTCGGGTTTCATTTTAGCGCGTCCAAAACGTGCGTCCAATGGAGCGCAGCATAGTGCATCGGCGGCCTGTTTGCGCGACTTCGGGAGAGTCCCTTTATCTTCCCGTGCCTCAGTTCTGATCCCAGCTCTGCTCCTGATCCCCTCTCATTTCACCTCATCCTCATCTGTCCTGATACGAATGTCCTTCAGGAGCTGCCGGGGGCCCGTGTCTCCCCCAATTCACTCTTCTTCTCCCCATCTCTCCCATGTCACTGCTCTCTCCTCTCTCCCCCATATCACTACTCTCCCCATCTCTCCCATGTCACTGCTCTCTCCTCTCTCCCCCATATCACTACTCTCCCCATCTCTCCCATGTCACTGCTCTCTCCTCTCTCCCCATATCACTACTCTCCCCGCCTCTCCCATGTCACTGCTCTCTCCTCTCTCCCCCATATCACTACTCTCCCCGTCTCTCCCATGCCACTGCTCTCTCCTCTCTCCCCCATATCACTACTCTCCCCGTCTCTCCCATGTCACTGCTCTCTCCTCTCTCCCCCATATCACTACTCTCCCCGTCTCTCCCATGTCACTGCTGTCTCCTCTCTCCCCCATATCACTACTCTCCCCGTCTCTCCCATGTCACTGCTCTCTCCTCTCTCCACCATATCACTACTCTCCCCGTCTCTCCCATGTCACTGCTCTCTCCTCTCTCCACCATATCACTACTCTCCCCGTCTCTCCCATGTCACTGCTCTCTCCTCTCTCCCCCATATCACTACTCTCCCCGTCTCTCCCATGTCACTGCTCTCTCCTCTCTCCCCCATATCACTACTCTCCCCGTCTCTCCCATGTCACTGCTCTCTCCTCTCTCCCCCCATATCACTACTCTCCCCGTCTCTCCCATGTCACTGCTCTCTCCTCTCTCCCCCATATCACTACTCTCCCCGTCTCTCCCATGTCACTGCTCTCTCCTCTCTCCCCCATATCACTACTCTCCCCGTCTCTCCCATGTCACTGCTCTCTCCTCTCTCCCCCATATCACTACTCTCCCCGTCTCTCCCATGTCACTGCTCTCTCCCCCATATCACTACTCTCCCCATCTCTCCCATGTCACTGCTCTCTCCTCTCTCCCCCATATCACTACTCTCCCCGTCTCTCCCATGTCACTGCTCTCTCCTCTCTCCCCCATATCACTACTCTCCCCGTCTCTCCCATGTCACTGCTCTCTCCTCTCTCCCCCATATCACTACTCTCCCCGTCTCTCCATTGTCACTGCTCTCTCCCCCATATCACTACTCTCCCCATCTCTCCCATGTCACTGCTCTCTCCTCTCCCCCATATCACTACTCTCCCCATCTCTCCCATGTCACTGCTCTCTCCCCCATATCACTACTCTCCCCATCTCTCCCATGTCACTGCTCTCTCCCCCATATCACTACTCTCCCCATCTCTCCTCCATATCACTGCTCTCTCCTCTCCCCCATATCACTACTCTCCCCATCTCTCCCATGTCACCATACCCTCCTTCACTCCCATCTCCTGCAGTCTCTTCCAACTCACTGCTCTCCCGCCACTCCCATGTCCCTGCTCTCCTTCTGTCACTCTCTTCTCATTGCTCACCGAGACTCCCTGCTCACTGCTTCCAGCAGCGCCTCCATGTCACTTCCCCCTCCTGCAATACCCACCTCACTCCTGTCCTCCTCACTCCCCTCTCACTGTTTCCACCAGGAGCTCCTAAGATGCTGATCTGTTCCTTTCCCTCTCATCTTGTTACCCTCTTCCTGTCACTTCACTTACAGCGGAGGCAGCAGAAATCGAGGGGACCACAGTGGCAATGGCCCTCACAAAAAAAGTTTGAGCTGCCATCGGTAACAACAGCTCCCCTTCTCCTAAATTTCCAAATGGCACCCTATGCTGAAAAATGCAAGAGTGTGAGACCTCCTCTGGCTAGAGGGCTGCAGGGGAGTACAAGAGAGTGACACTTCCTCTGGCTAGCATGCAGCAGGAGAGTACAAGAGAGTGACACCTTCTCTGGCTAGAGTGCAGCAGGAGAGTACAAGAGAGTACGACCTCTTCTGGCTAGAGTGCTGCAGGAGAGTACAAGAGAGTAAGACCTCATCTGGCTAGAGTGTTGCAGGAGAGTACAAGAGAGTAAGACCTCATCTGGCTAGAGTGTTTCAGGAGAGTACAAGAGATTAAGAGCTCCTTTGGCTAGAGTGCAGCAGGAGAGTAAAAGAGAGTAAGACCTCCTCTAGCTAGAGTGCAACAGAAGAGTGCAAGAGAGTGACACCTCCTCTGGCTAGAGTGCTGCAGAACAGTACAATAGAGTGGCACTTCCTCTGGCTAGAGTACTGCAAGACAGTGAGACATCCTCTGGCTAGAGTGCTGCAGGAGAGTGCAAGAGATTAAGAACTCCTTTGGCTAGAGTGCAGCAGGAGAGTAAAAGAGAGTAAGACCTCCTCTGGCTAGAGTGCTGCAGGAGAGTACAAGAGATTGAGACCTCCTCTGGCTAGAGTGCAACAGGAGAGTGCAAGAGAGTGGCACCTCCTCTGGCTAGAGTGCTGCAAGACAATGACACCTCATTTGGCTAAAATGTTGCAAGAGAGTGACACCTACTCTGTCTAGAGTGCTGCAGAAGATACAATAGAGTGACACTTCCTCTGGCTAGAGTACTGCAAGACAGTGAGATATCCTTTGGCTAGATTGCTGCAGGAGAGTGCAAGAGAGTGGGACCTCCTCAGGCTAGAGTGCTGCAGGAGAGTGCAAGAGAGTAGGACCTCCTCTGGCTAGAGTGCTGCAGGAGAGTGCAAGAGAGTGAGACCTCCTCTGGCTAGAGTGCTGCAGGAGAGTGCAAGAGAGTGAGACTGGCTAGAGTGCTGCAGGAGAGAGCAAAAGAGTGAGACCTCCTCTGGCTAGAGTGCTGCAGGAGAGTGCAAGAGAGTGGGACCTCCTCTGGCTAGAGTGCTGCAGGAGAGTGCAAGAGAGTGGGACCTCCTCTGGCTAGAGTGCTGCAGGAGAGTGCAAGAGAGTGAGACCTGCTCTGGCTAGAGTGCTGCAGGAGAGTGCAAGAGAGTGAGACCTCCTCTGGCTAGAGTGCTGCAGGAGAGTGCAAGAGAGTGAGACCTCCTCTGGCTAGAGTGCTGCAGGAGAGAGCAAGAGAGTGATACCTCCTCTGGCTAGAGTGCTGCAGGAGAGTGCAAGAGAGTGGGACCTCCTCTTGCTAGAGTGCTGCAGGAGAGTGCAAGAGAGTGAGACATCCTCTGGCTAGAGTGCTGCAGGAGAGTGCAAGAGAGTGAGACATCCTGGCTAGAGTGCTGCAGGAGAGTGCAAGAGAGTGGGACCTCCTCTTGCTAGAGTGCTGCAGGAGAGTGCAAGAGAGTGAGACATCCTCTGGCTAGAGTGCTGCAGGAGAGTGCAAGAGTGAGACATCCTGGCTAGAGTGCTGCAGGAGAGTGCAAGAGAGTGAGACATCCTCTGGCTAGAGTGCTGCAGGAGAGTGCAAGAGAGTGGGACCTCCTCTTGCTAGAGTGCTGCAGGAGAGTGAAAGAGAGTGAGACCTCCTCTGGCTAGAGTGCTGCAGGAGACTGCAAGAGAGTGAGACTTCCTCTGGCTAGAGTGCTGCAGGAGAGTGCTAGAGAGTGAGACCTTCTCTGGCTAGAGTGCTGCAGGAGAGTGCAAGAGAGTGAGACCTGCTCTGGCTAGAGTGCTGCAGGAGAGTGCAAGAGAGTGAGACATCCTCTGGCTAGAGTGGTGCAGGAGAGTGCAAGAGAGTGAGACCTGCTCTGGCTAGAGTGCGGCAGGAGAGTGCAAGAGAGTGAGACCTCCTCTGGCTAGAGTGCTGCAGGAGAGTGCAAGAGTGAGTGGTGTGCTTGCTGGTCCTGCACCTCCTCTCCTCAGCAGAGGATCTGCTGGTTCTCCCCTCTCCCACTCTGGATAATCTTACATTGTCACAGACCTGTTCTGTCTGCTGGAAGGAGCACAAATCACAGTCAGCGTACAAGAAAGAGAAAGCAGGAGGTGCACCTGTGTCATCAGCTTGTGACAGACTGGCAGCAGCAGAAGAACAGACCACAAGGTGAGGACTCTGTTTCTGTTGGGGGGTTTTTTCTCCTGCTGGGCCACTGCACGTGAGCTGGCTGGGCTGACCTTGCAGGAGGGCTGTGAAGTGGCCATTGACAGAGCCAATGGAGACCGTGAGTGCCTGACCAGAGGGTGAAGGAAGTGTGCAGGTGGCTGCGGCAGGCGGTAAGGGCAGGAACTTTACAGGATGCAGTGCCCTTAGCCAGCCCAAAGAGGGGATCCTCACTAACGGGCCGATACAGTAAAGTCCGCTCTCCTGTGCACGCGATTCTGTATTTAAATGAGGCCCAGCTGTAGAAACAGGCAAAAGGAGGTGCTAGGGACACTAGCGCGTCCCTAGCACCTCCTTTTGGACCGGAGCGGTGGCTGTCAGCGGGTTTGACAGCCGACACTCAATTTTGCCGGTGTCTGTTCTCGAGCCCGCTGACAGCCACGGGCTCGGAAACCGGACGCCGGCAAAATTGAGCGTCCGGTGTTCGGCCTGACAGCCGCGGGCCGACTTCAAATTTTTTTTTTCTTTTTGGAAATTTTCTGGACCTCCGACTTAATATCGCTATGATATTAATTTCCCGGTGCCCGAAGAAATTAGTGCCTACCTTTGGGTAGGCGCTAATTTCTGAAAGCAAAATGTGTGGCTTGGCTGCACATTTTACTTTCTGTATCACGCGGGAATAACTAATAGGGCTATCAACATACATTTGCATGTTGCGGGCGCTATTAGGTGCCGCGGGTTGGACGCGCGTTTTTGGCCCCTTACTGAATAAGGGGTAAGGGAAAATGCACGTCCAGTGGCGGGTTAACAGTGCGCTCCGTCGGAGCACACTGTACTGTATCGGCCTGTAAGTGCGCACATGAGCAGCAGTAGAAGCAGTGTGTGTGTGTGTATATATCTGAGGGAGCGTGCGAGTGTGTGTCAGGGTCTGAGCGTGTCTCGGAAAGTGTGTGTCACTGAGAGAATGCAAGTTTGTGTGTGTCAGTTTCTGAGATAAGAACAGAGTGTGAGTGTGAGTCACCCCTCTTTCCCTACCAATCTGAGGCTCACCAGCTATGCAGATGCCACTGCTTTTAGCGACTTTTTACCCAATCTGGAGCCTTTTCACAGTGCTCTGGTGACTTTCTTCACGTGGGAGCTGGCGACACCGCACGTGCATCAGAACGGGGTGAGCCACCCAGGCCCTTCCAGCCTTAGGAAGCTCAGGAGCAGACCGTCCCTGCCCTCAAGCAGAAGGAAGACCCTAGCAGTGCCAGTTTCTAGCATTAAGAATTTTTGTGGTAGGTCTGGGAATGCATAATTCTCATCTTTGATTTATGCAAAGAACGTAGATAAGAAAGAAAGACATTAACCTTTGCAAATTGGCAGCGGGGGCGGGGCTGGGGGTGGAGCCAGGGGCGGAGCTTGCTTGCCTCCCCCCCCAGCTGCCCCTACCTTACAGGAATAAGTTCCCACCAGCTTCCTTGCTCAACTCTTTGCCCTTCCCTGGTTCCTGGTCAGCGCTGACCCAGCCCTGCCTGCATCTCCTGGTCTGTACCTGTCCCAGCCTTCCCTGTCTCTCTCCTCCCTGTGTATCCCTCCTCTCTCCCCCTCACACCGACTTTCAGTGCATCTCTCTCTCTCCATCACTATCTGCCCCACCTCCCTTTGTGTTTCTCTCCCTCTCACACACACACAGTTTCTCTTTCTCCCCCTCCCTCTACATGCCCCTGCTCTTTTTCTCTCTGTCCCTCTCCCTGTCTCTCTCTCACACATACACAATTTCTCTCTCCATCTCTCCCTCCCTCCACATGCCCCTGCTCCTTTTCCCTCTCTCTCTCTCTCACACACATACACAGTTTCTCTCTCCATCTCTCCCTCCCTCCACATGCCCCTGCTCTCTGTCCCTCTCTCTCTCTCTCTGTGTGTTTCTCTCTCACACACACAGTTTCTCTCTCTCCCCTTCCTTCCACGTGTCCCTGCTCTCTTTCTCTTTGTCCCTGTCCCTCTCTGTCTCTCTCTCTCACACATACACAGTTTCTCTCTCTCTCACTCCCTCCCTCCACATGCCCCTGCTCCTTTTCCCTCTCTCTCTCTCTCTCACACATACACAGTTTCTCTCTCCATCTCTCCCTCCCTCCACATGCCCCTGCTCTCTGTCCCTCTCTCTCTCTCTCTGTGTTTCTCTCTCACACACACAGTTTCTCTCTCTCCCCTTCCTTCCACGTGTCCCTGCTCTCTTTCTCTCTGTCCCTGTCCCTCTCTGTCTCTCTCTCTCACACACACACAGTTTCTCTCTCTCCCCTTCCTTCCACGTGTCCCTGCTCTCTTTCTCTTTGTCCCTGTCCCTCTCTGTCTCTCTCTCTCACACATACACAGTTTCTCTCTCTCTCACTCCCTCCCTCCACATGCCCCTGCTCCTTTTCCCTCTCTCTCTCTCTCTCACACATACACAGTTTCTCTCTCCATCTCTCCCTCCTTCCACATGCCCCTGCTCTCTGTCCCTCTCTCTCTCTCTCTGTGTTTCTCTCTCACACACACAGTTTCTCTCTCTCCCCTTCCTTCCACGTGTCCCTGCTCTCTTTCTCTCTGTCCCTGTCCCTCTCTGTCTCTCTCTCTCACACACACACACAGTTTCTCTCTCTCCCCTTCCTTCCACGTGTCCCTGCTCTCTTTCTCTTTGTCCCTGTCCCTCTCTGTCTCTCTCTCTCACACATACACAGTTTCTCTCTCTCTCACTCCCTCCCTCCACATGCCCCTGCTCCTTTTCCCTCTCTCTCTCTCTCTCACACATACACAGTTTCTCTCTCCATCTCTCCCTCCCTCCACATGCCCCTGCTCTCTGTCCCTCTCTCTCTCTCTGTGTTTCTCTCTCACACACAGTTTCTCTCTCTCCCCTTCCTTCCACGTGTCCCTGCTCTCTTTCTCTCTGTCCCTGTCCCTCTCTGTCTCTCTCTCTCACACACACACAGTTTCTCTCTCTCCCCTTCCTTCCACGTGTCCCTGCTCTCTTTCTCTTTGTCCCTGTCCCTCTCTGTCTCTCTCTCTCACACATACACAGTTTCTCTCTCTCTCACTCCCTCCCTCCACATGTCCCTGCTCTTTTTCTCTCTGTCTCTTTCTCACACACACAGTTTCTCTCTCCCCCTCCCTCCACGTGTCCCTGCTCTCATTCCCTCTGTCCCTCTCCCTCTCTGTCTCTCTCAAACACACAGTTTCTCTCTCTCCCCCTCCCTCCACTTGTCCCTGCTCTCTTTCTCTCTGTCCCTCTTCCTCTCTGACTCTCTCTCACACACACAGTGTCTCTCTCTCTCACTCCCTCCCTCCACATGTCCCTGCTCTTTTTCTCTGTCTCTTTCTCACACACACAGTTTCTCTCTCTCCCCCTCCCTCCACTTGTCCCTGCTCTCTTTCTCTCTGTCCCTGTCCCTCTCTCACACACACACACAGTTTCTCTCTCTCCCCCTCTCTCCACGTGTCCCTGCTCTCTTTCTCTCTGTTCCTCTCCCTCTCTATCTCTCTCTCACAAACACACAGTTTCTCTCTCTCCCCCTCCCTCCACATGCCCCTGCTCTCTTTCTCTCTGTCCCTCTCCCTCTCTGTCTCTCTCTCTCACACACACACAGTTTCTCTCTCCCCCCCCCCCCTCCACGTGTCCCTGCTCTCTTTCTCTCTGTCCCTCTCCCTCTCTGTCACTCTCTCTCACACACACAGTTTCTCTCTCTCCCCCTCATTCCACGTGTCCCTGCTCTCTTTCTCTCTGTCCCTGTCCCTCTCTCCCTCACACACACACAGTTTCTCTCTCTCCCCCTCATTCCACATGTCCCTGCTCTCTTTCTCTCTGTCCCTCTCCCTCTCTGTCCCTCTCTCTCTCACACACACACAGTTTCTCTCTCTCCCCCCCTCCCTCCACGTGTCCCTGCTCTCTTTCTCTCTGTCCCTCTTCCTCTCTGTCTCTCTCTCTCACAAACACACAGTTTCTCTCTCTCCCCCTCCCTCCACATGCCCCTGCTCTCATTCTATTTGTCCCTCCCCCCTCTCCTTTTCAATGTATCACTATCCCTCGCTATCTTTCCTTCCCCTCTCCATGTCCCTCACCCTCGTTGTCTGTGCCTCTCCTTCCTGGTGTATCCCTGACCCTGTCCCTCTCAGTTTATGTCTCTCCCTCCCTCTCTGTGTACCTTCCCTCTCATTTTCTGTCCCTCTTCCTCATGGTGTGTGATTGGAGGAGTAGCCTAGTGACTAGCGCAGCGGAGGGAAACCAGGCGTTCACATCCCACTGACACTCCTTGTGACCTGGGACAAGTCACCTCACCCTCCAATGCCTCAGCTACAAACTTCAATTGTGAGTCCTCTGGCACCCGGAAATACCTTCTGTACCTGAAGGTGATCCACTCTGAAAGGCTGAAAAGCAGAATATAAATCAAATAAACAAAATCTCACTTCAGTGCCGGGAAAAGTAGTGGAAACTATTCTCAAGATCAAAATCACAGAACATATAGAAAGACATGGTTTAATGGAACAAAGTCAGCATGGCTTTACCCAGGGCAAGTCTTGCCTCACAAATCTTCATTTTTTTGAAGGGGTTAATAAACATGTGGATACAGGTGAACCGGTAGATGCAGTGTACTTGGATTTTCAGAAGGCGTTTGACAAAGTTCCTCATGAGAGGTTTCTAAGAAAACTAAAAAGTCATGGGATAGGAGGTGATGTCCTTTCGTGAATTACAAACTGGCTAAAAGACAGGAAATAGAGAGTAGGATTAAATGGTCAATTTTCTCAGTGGAAAAGGGCAAACAGTGGAGTGCCTCAGGGATCTTTATTGGGACCCTTACTGTTCAATATATTTATAAATGATCTGGAAAGGAATACGACGAGTGAGGTAATCGAATTTACAGAGGATACAAAATTGTTCAGAGTAGTTAAATCACAAGCAGACTGTGATACATTACAGGAGGACCTTGCAAGACTGGAAGATTGGGCATCCAAATGGCAGATGAAATTTAATGTGGATAAGTGCAAGGTGATGCATATAGGGAAAAATAACCCTTGCTGTAGTTACACGATGTTGGGTTCCATATTAGGAGCTACCACCCAGGAAAAAGATCTAGGCATCATAGTGGATAACACATTGAAATCGTCGGTTCAGTGTGCTGCAGCAGTCAAAAAAGCAAACAGAATATTGGGAATTATTAGAAAGGGAACAGTGAATAAAACGGAAAATGTCATAATGCCTCTGTATCGCTCCATGGTGAGACCGCACCTTGAATACTGTGTACAATTGTGGTTGCCACATCTCAAAAAAGATATAGTTGTGATGGAGAAGGTACAGAGAAGGGCGACCAAAATGATAAAGGGGATGGAAAAGCTCCCTTATGAGGAAAGACTAAAGAGGTTAGGACTTTTCAGCTTGGAGAAGAGACAGCTGAGGGGGGATATGATAGAGGTCTTTAAGATCATGAGAGGTCTTGAACGAGTAGATGTGAATCCGTTATTTACACTTTTGGATAATAGAAGGACTAGGGGGCACTCCATGAAGTTAGCAAGTAGCACATTTAAGACTAATCAGAGAACATTCTTTTTCACTCAATGCACAATTAAGCTCTGGAATTTGTTGCCAGAGGATGTGGTTAGTGCAGTTAGTGTAGATGGGTTCAAAAAAGGTTTGGATAAGTTCTTGGAGGAGAAGTCCATTAACTGCTATTAATCAAGTTTACTTAGGGAATAGCCACTGCTATTAATTGCATCAGTAGCATGGGATCTTCTTAGTGTTTGGGTAATTGCCAGGTTCTTGTGGCCTGGTTTTGGCCTCTGTTGGAAACAGGATGCTGGGCTTGATGGACCCTTGCTCTGACCCAGCATGGCCATTTCTTATGTTCTTATGTTCCTCCCATTTACCTGCCTCTCTCGCTCCCTCCCTCCCTCCCTGTATGTCCCTGTCGATCCCGGTCTCCCTCACTCCCCTCTCTCTACCTGTCCCTCTTCCTCCCTGCATTTCAAAATTGTGATAAATCATTTCATTCGGAGAGCAAGGCAAAGCCCCTGTAGCAGGTAGGAATGTAATGTAAGGTAGTCATGTGCGCTCCACCTTCATAGATCAATGCACGTTAACCAACAAAAAAACAATGCTAATCGTCAACAGAGCATGAGATATTTAAACCACGCAGTGGCGTCCATGAAAGCTTCCCAGTAACCAGCGGACACGCAACGGGGAACAGCGTAACCCAAGAAGCCTTCCAACCGCAGGCCTGAGGGCCCTGCCACCTGGCCAGGAGAAGCAGGACCCTCACCCTGTACAGTGAGGCAAAGCAGGAAACCCCTCCCCCTTACCCACCTCTTCCAAAAGTGCTGTCCCCAACTGCCCTTCCCAAGCCAAGCAACTCTCCCGCCAACCCTGCAGACAGCTCCCCATGCCACCCACCTCCCACCCGAATGTACACCCTCTCCCCACCCTCCACCCCCCCTCCAACTCTCAAATCCCCCTTACCTCGCCCCCCCCTC
This sequence comes from Rhinatrema bivittatum, assembly GCF_901001135.1. Classification (NCBI taxonomy): domain Eukaryota; kingdom Metazoa; phylum Chordata; class Amphibia; order Gymnophiona; family Rhinatrematidae; genus Rhinatrema; species Rhinatrema bivittatum. The sequence goes on from NC_042615.1 coordinate 831,150,989, forward strand.
CCGTCCTAACCCCCATCCGTTCACCTCATCTGCCCTTCCCCGGGCGTCCCCTACCTTTTGGTTTCAGCAGAACGGCCGCTCGCTGTAAAGGACATCACTGCCCGGCGAGGAAGGGAGCGGCTCTCTCCGCGCCCCCCTCCCCCCCCCCCCCCCGCCCCGCCGGGCCTGCTTCTGCCCTGACACCCGCCGGAGGGCCGCCCCCCCGGCCCCCCCCGTGATTCTGCCCCCCCAGAGCTGAGGGCTGGCCTGAGGAGAGAGGGCGGTTCCCTTTAAGACACCCGGCTCACCTTGTTGTGCCTTGCTGATGTCACAGTGGCCGTTTGTCCGTGCATAGATTGTGCCAGGGCTGCCACTAGGGACTGAGGCTTTATCTGGGCGCTCCTACACCCGGCAGCGCTCTGCTGACACCCCTCAGGATCCCCCCCGTCCAGGAGCTGGCCGCAGGTAGGTCTCTGCCTCCCGGGGGGGGGGGGGAGGGGGTCAGGGGGGGGGCGGGAGAAGGCTACGCAGTGTGTCCGCCCGTCTGTCTGTCTGTCTGTCTGTGTGTACGTATGTTCGTGTGCCTCTCTCCAGGCGTCCCGGTCTGTCTCCGGGTAAGGAGCAGACCGAGGCTCTTCTCCACCCCCACCCCCGACAACGCGCGGCGCTGCCCGGGAACGTTTCCTCCGGCTCACCGCTTTTGCGTGCCCGGCCCGTGGTGGCGCGGGCGGTGAGAAGAGGCAGCGGCACCTGCTCATGTTTTTGTTTTTTTTTTTGTTTTTCTTTTTTTGCCGGCTCCATGCAGGGAAAAAAAATATCCTGCAGCTGCCGCCTGCTCTTGCCAGCTGCCCTCGCGCTGCTCAGCCCTATACGCGGGGGGGGGGGGAGGGGTAGAAAGCCGCCACCTGCCTCGCCCGCGTGCTCTCCCGCTTGCTTCTGTCGTGGGGGGGGGGGGTGGGGCCATCTGTCCGAGCGCCGGGCTGGTTCCACGTGGGAGCCGTCGCCCCCGGGCCGGCGCCTTACCCCCGACAGGGTGGCTCCCGCCGTGCGCCCCCAGCCGTCCACGTGCCGGTCAGAGAGAGCCGCTGAGCTGCTGCCCTCACCCGCTGGCGCACTCTGCCGGCTTGCCCCGGGTGGGAGCCGGACCCTACAGCCGCGCTCCAGCTGGGAACCTTTCTCCTCATCCTTGCTCCTAGCTCCCGGGTCTGTCTGTCTGTCTGCGCGCTCGTGGCCGTCTGGGGGGTCTGTGGAAGGTGTGGAAGTGAGGGGGAGGGTTCTTCCTGGCCTGTCTGATGAGCGTCAGCCCTGCAAACCCTCACCCTGGGCGGACCATTGCCCCTTCCGTGCAGCGCTGAGTCCCCTGCCCTGGACTGGGTCACCTCATTACTCTAGAAATGCCCCAGGAGGCAGGTAGGAGCCGGAGTCCTGCAGCGGGGAGCGGAAGGCGCAAGCACCGGGCCGGGCCAGAATTCAGCCAGTGCTGTTATTAGAAGCCCGGGGGGGTGGCGTTAGGACCGGCATGGGGGGTTTCGCTATCTCTTATCTCCTCTTCATGTCGGCTCTCATGACAGCAGCCTCCTGCCCTCCCAGGCTATATTTCCTGAATATTGCCCCCTCGGACCACCCCCTCCCCCCCCCTGCCTCGGCGAGGCCAGAATCCTCAGCCGCCGGCAGCATTCACTTCCTGGAGGTCAGGCAGGGCGAGTCCCTTCCAGGGCCAGACGGCACCGGCCTGAACTCCGAGCCGTCCCCGAGGTCAGCGGCCCCGAGCTACGCTCGCGTTCTCCTCGCCCCCTGGGGGGTGCCTTCCTGCAGTGCCGGGACGGCGCCTCCGGGCCTCCAGCACGCGCCCGTCTCGGCCCAGAAATGACCCGGCAAGAGCCTCGGGAGCTATTTTGAAGCTGGAAATCGTCCTCCCAGCTCCAGCCGGCTCTGATGCTCCTTGTCGGAGTTTTATTTACCCCCCCCCCCCCCCCCGGGTATCAGGGGCTGAGTGAGGGTGGAAGAGCGAAGGGCGGCCCTGAGGCTGTGAGCGCTGCAGCCACGCAGGCCGTGCCGGCGAGGGGGACGATGTCGGGTCACGTGCGCGGGGCGGCGGAACGCACACACGGGCAAATCGCGGGAAGACGTCGGCGCCGCCGAACACCCCCGCACCGGCTCTCGGCTGCATCTCTGTCCCGCCGTGGCGGTGCTGCTGCCCTTCAGTGGCGACATTCACGGGAGTGGTCCCGAAAACTCCCGCACTGCCGCAGACCCCCCCCCGGAGAAGGCCGGGGGCAGAGTCTGCTGTGCCGCGCACGGCTGAGACGGAGAAGCCGGCAGGGCGCCCCTTGCTTCCGCGGCCTGATAGGAAGAGACGAGCGGCAAGGCAGAGGTTGGACGTGCGGCAGGGGAGCCCCGCGCTGCTCCGTCCTGCGTCAGGGTGCGGAGTTGCTCTTGGTTTCCACGCTCCGCCTCACCCCAGGCCCCCTCCCCTGCTCGTCAGCGCCAGCCTGGCAACCGAAGCGGGAAGCCCGGGGCGGGTTTCTCCGGCTGCGTGAGATTCCTTGCAGGGGTCCCGCGTGCCTTGTCTGTGTCCTGGGCTTAACCTTGGAGCTGGGGAAGGTGGCGAGGGCTGGAGCTTGGGAAGCGGCATTGAGAGGACGTGCGTGGGGGTGGGGGGAGGGCAGACGTGCACCTCTCCCCCGCCCCCGCGATGCACAGGTGAGGGTAACTCTGACCTTCCCAGGTGTGGCGTGGGCAGGGAGGTGACTGGACGGGGGGGAAAGGTTTGCTACAAACAGGTAAAATGGGCCTGGCAGTGCCTTCTGAAGTGCGGGAAAGTGCAGATCCCGATCACGGAAAGATAAAACTAAGCAGCTGCGGAGGAGAGAAGCGACACCTCGGACCTGTGGCAAACAGAGGAGGAGACTGAGCAGTGAAACGTTTAGAAAGTGGCTGAGCCGGGTGGGTAAAAGGCCCTGCAGTTAGTGACAGGTTTGCTACAAAGCTTCTGAGTGTGGCTTTTTCGGCAGGGTTTGTGATGGGTCTCAATGTGCCCAGTACTGGAGGGAGTTTGCATTGCTGTTAATTAGATCTAAAATCTGATTAGTTTCATATAATCAGAACTCGTTAATTTTTTTATTCCACTTTTATAGGATTACATGCAGGTATTTCTCTATCCTCAGAGGATTTATAATCTAAGTTTGCAGCTGAGGGTTAAGTGACTTGCCCAAGGTCACAAGGAGAAGCGGTGGGATTTGAACTCTGCTCTCCTGGCTCATAGTGCACTGCTCTAACCACTAGGCTACTCCTCCACTCAATACCAGTATAAAAGAACTGACTTCATCATGGCTTAATGGCACACACTCCTGCTCCAACCCCCTACTGCTTAACAAGGTAGAGAGGAGATTCCTGATCCCTTGCATAGAGGTTAAGGATCTTTTATGTACAGAACTATTAATAATAGTAATAATAATAATAATAATTGTGTGTGTGTGTATATATATATAATATATATATATATATATATATATACAATGTATGTGTGTGTGTGTGTATATATATAATATATCTGTCTCTGTGTGTGTGTGTATATATATATAATATATGTGTCTGTGTGTATATATATTTATATATATAATGTGTGTGTGTGTGTGTGTATATATAATATATGTGTCTGTATGTGTATATATAAAAGGCTTATGTCATTCTCTTGCAAAGGTTTTTTTGTTATAATGTAAACCAAATTGATTTGTAACTTGTTACAAGAATATCGGTATATAAGAGTCCTAAATAAATAAATAAATAAATAATGTCATGTCACTCTGTGGCCGTCAGGTAATGATGCTCTGATCAGTAGAAACTGCACTGTGCAAAGACAATATGCTCTGTCTGCAAAGCCCATTCTCTCAGGCTCAGACACTCACTCTCACATACTCACACATACTCACTCACGTACACTCATATGCACACATACATTGACACACTCTCACATGCTCACGCATACTCACACACACACACTCATATGCACTCACACACACACACATACTTGCATGCACACATACATTCACACACGCACACTCATATGCACTCACACTCGCACACACACACACATACTTACTTGCATGCACACATACATACTCACACACGCCCACTCATATGCACTCACACTTGCACACACACACACATACACACTTGCATGCACACATACATTCACACACTCACATGCTCATGCATACTCACACTTGTGTATGTATGTGCATGCACTCACACTTGCATGCACATACATACACACTTGCATACACACATACATTCAAACACTCACACGCTCATGCATACTCACACACACACTCATATGCACTCACACTCGCACACACACACATACACACTTGCATGCACACATACATTCACACACTCACACGCTCATGCGTACTCACAAACACACACATATGTGTGCGTGTGTGAGTATGTGTGAGCTCACACTTGTGTATGTATGTGCGTGCACTCACACTTGCATGCACATACATACACACTTGCATGCACACATACATTCACACACTCACGCTCACGCATACTCACACACGCACACTCATATGCACTCACACTCACACACACATACTCACTTGCATGCACACATACATTCACACACTCTCACGCATACTCACACACACACACACTCATATGCACTCACACTTGCACACATACACACATACTCGCATGCACACATGCATTCACACACTCACACGCTCATGCATACTCACACATGCACTCATATGCACTCACACCTGCACGCACACACATACACACTTGCATGCACACATACATTCACACACTCACGCATACTCACACATGCACACTCATATGCACTCACACTTGCACGCACACACACATACACACTTGCATGCACACATACATTCACACACTCTCCCATGCTCACGCACACTCATATGCACTCACACTCGCACACGCACACATGCTCACTTGCACGCACACATACATTAACACACTCTCACACATACTCACACACGCACACTCATATGCACTCACACATGCACGCACACACACACTCGCATGCACACATACATTCACACACTTTCCCATGCTCACGCATACTCACACACTCACACACACACACTCATATGCACTCACACACACACACATGCACACATACATTCACACACTCTCACACGCTCACACATACCTACACACGCACACTCATATCCACTCACACTCGCACACACACAGGCTGTTCTCTTAATTTGTTGATTCTTATGGCCTGGATTGGCCACTGTTGGAAACAGGATGCTGGGCTTGATGGACGCTTGGTCTGACCCAGTATGGCATGTTCTTATCTTTTCCACTTTTCTTTGGGTCTGAAAAGGTACATTAGTTGCGAAGCAGCCAACCTGAGCAATGCCGGGTACTTGTTGGTAATATGCTCTATGTGCAAAGCCGTCTCTGTCCCACTCCCACACGCACACATACAGGATGTGAGGTCCATGCGGCCCTCTCATGGGATGGGCTCCTGCAGTGAGCCTCTCCTGCTTTGGTTGCCATGGGATGGGATCCGTGGTGGTCATCTTACAGAGCTCTCCCTCTGGTGTCAGTCGGTCCTGATTGCGTGAGTCTGAGCCCTAAGTGAGTGGGCCGTGTCCCACCCATGGCTACCCCACTGTTGTGGATTGTGAGCTGGTAAAAAAAAGAAAGGAAACAGAGAGTAAAACTAACTGGCCAGTCTCTTACTTCAGTGCCCCTGGATTTTTTTTAATCATCCTCTGCAAGAATCGTTATTTAGTGCTCTACACAGTTGGGCAACGAGAGACGTCTGATATGTTGTCAATGTAATTTATAGGGAGGTTCCCTGAGTGTTTAAATAAAACAATATTTATCGTTTTCACTTTTGTTCAATTTTAAAATTTATACCTGCTCTGGATCAGACAACCTGAGCAAGGCTGGTCAGTTTTTGCTAATAGAGAGAGACATGTTTAATAATCCCTAGCTCGGGGTGTTATGTTTTTTGTACAGGGCAAGGGTGCACTTTTTCACTTGGCCCAGCTAGCTCTCTGACTGAAGTCATTGCAAATGATAAAGGGCAGCGTTCCTAACCAAAACACAAAACTGCAGCCGCTGGCAGTGAGAATCAACCTCCTGCAAAGAGTCTCCTTGACTACATCCCTCTAATCTGCTACCTAATAGCCAACAGCACAGGCAAGCAACAGCACCTGCGCCCATTGTATGTTCTTGGAAAATCATTTACACGTATGCACACACACACACGCATCACTACAGGAGTCAGAGCAGACCCACACACACAAGCATGCATGCAGGTATCACATACAGGTGTCAAAAAGATACACACACACACACACACACAGATTTCACCTATGGGTGATCCAGAAAATTACAGACCTGTGAGTCTGACGTTTGTGCCAGGCAAAATGGTAGAAACTATAATAAAGAACAAAATTGCTAAACATATAGATAAGAACATGCCATACTGGGTCAGACCAAGGGTCCATCAAGCCCAGCATCCTGTTTCCAACAGAGGCCAATCCAGGCCATAAGAACCTGGCAAGTAACCAAAAACTAAGTCTATTCCATGTAACCATTGCTAATGGCAGTGGCTATTTTCTAAGTGAACTTAATAGCAAGTAATGGACTTCTCCTCCAAGAACTTATCCAATCCTTTTTTAAACACAGCTATACTAACTGCACTAACCACATTCTCTGGCAACAAATTCCAGAGTTTAATTGTGCGTTGAGTAAAAAAGAACTTTCTCCGATTAGTTTTAAATGTGTCCCATGCTAACTTCATGGAGTGCCCCCTAGTCTTTCTACTATCCGAAAGAGTAAATAACCGATTCACATCTACCCGTTCTAGACCTCTCATGATTTTAAACACCTCTATCATATCCCCCCCTCAGCCGTCTCTTCTCCAAGCTGAAAAGTCCTAACCTCTTTAGTCTTTCCTCATATGGGAGCTGTTCCATTCCCCTTATCATTTTGGTTGCCCTTCTCTGTACCTTCTCCATCACAATTATATCTTTTTTGAGATGCGGCGACCAGAATTGTACACAGTATTCAAGGTGCGGTCTCACCATGGAGCGATACAGAGGCATTATGACATTTTCCGTTTTATTCACCATTCCCTTTCTAATAATTCCCAACATTTTGTTTGCTTTTTTGACTGCCGTAGCACACTGAGCCAACGATTTTAATGTGTTATCCACTATGATGCCTAGATCTCTTTCTTGGGTTGTAGCACCTAATATAACATTGTATAACTATAGCATGTGTTATTTTTCCCTATATGCATCACCTTGCAATTTTCCACAATAAATTTCATCTACCATTTGGATGCCCAATTTTCCAGTCTCACAAGGTCTACCTGCAATTTATCACAATCTGCTTGTGATTTAACTACTCTGAACAATTATGTGTCATCTGCAAATTTGATTATCTCACTCGTCGTATTTCTTTCCAGATCATTTATAAATATATTGAAAAGTAAGGGTCCCAATACAGATCCCTGAGGCACTCCACTGCCCACTCCCTTCCACTGACAAAATTGACCATTTAATCCTACTCTCTGTTTCCTGTCTTTTAGCCAGTTTGCAATCCACGAAAGGACATCGCCTCCTATCCCATGACTTTTTACTTTTCCTAGAAGCCTCTCATGAGGAACTTTGTCAAACGCCTTCTGAAAATCCAAGTATACTATATCTACCGGTTCACCTTTATCCACATGTTTATTAACTCCTTCAAAAAAGTGAAGCAGATTTGTGAGGCAAGACTTGCCCTGGGTAAAGCCATGCTGACTTTGTTCCATAAGCACAGTTTAATGGGATAAAGCCAACATGGATTTAGCCAAGGGAAGTCTTGCCTCACAAATTTGCTACTTTTTTTTTGAGAGGGTAAATAAACCTGTGGATAAAGGTGAGCCAGCTGATACAGTGTATCTGGATTTCCAGAAAGCTTTTGACAAAATCCCTCATGAGAGACTTCTTACGAAATTAGAAAGCCATGGGATAGGGGGCAGTGTTCTACTGTGGATTGCCAACTGGTTAAAAGAAAACAGAGCGTAGGGCTGAATGGTAAATTTTCCCAATGGAGAAAGGTGAATAGTGGAGTGTCCCGGGGATCTGTTCTGGGACCGATGCTTTTTAATATATTTATAAATGACCTGGAAATGGGAAGAACAAGTGAGGTGATCAAGTTTGCCATTGACACAAAATTATTCAAAATTGTTAAATCACAAAACAATTGTGAGAAATTGCAAGAGGACCTTGCAACACTGGGAGACAAAATTTAATGTGGACAAGTGAAAAGTCTTGCACTTAGGGAAGAAAAACCCAAATTATTGCTACACAATGCAAGATTCACCATTAGGAGTCACCACTCAGGGAAAGGATCTAGGTGTCATCATTGAAAATACATTGAAATCTGCTCACTCCATAGAGAAACCATATAATGAGCATTGTGTGCAGCAGCAGCCAAGAAAGCAAATAGAGTGCTGGGGATTACTAGGAAAGGAATGGAGAATAAAACAGAGAATATCATAATGTCTCTGTATCACCCCATAGAGAAACCATACAATGAGCACTGTGTGCAGCAGCAGCCAAGAAAGCAAACAGAATGCTAGGGATTATTAGGAAAGGAATGGAGAATAAAACAGAGAATATCATAATGCCCCTGTATCGCTCCATAGAGAAACCATACAATGAGCATTGTGTGCAGCAGCAGCCAAGAAAGCAAATAGAATGCTGGGGATTATTAGGGAAGGAATGGAGAATAAAACAGAGAATATCATAATGCCCCTGTATCACTCCATAGAGAAACCATACAATGAGCATTGTGTGCAGCAGCAGCCAAGAAAGCAAATAGAATGCTGGGGATTATTAGGAAAGGAATGGAGAATAAAACAGAGAATATCATAATGTCTCTGTATCACCCCATAGAGAAACCATACAATGAGCATTGTGTGCAGCAGCAGCCAAGAAAGCAAATAGAATGCTGGGGATTATTAGGGAAGGAATGGAGAATAAAACAGAGAATATCATAATGTCTCTGTATCACTCCATAGAGAAACCATACAATGAGCATTGTGTGCAGCAGCAGCCAAGAAAGCAAATAGAATGCTGGGGATTATTAGGGAAGGAATGGAGAATAAAACAGAGAATATCATAATGCCCCTGTATCACTCCATAGAGAAACCATACAATGAGCATTGTGTGCAGCAGCAGCCAAGAAAGCAGATAGAGTGCTGGGGATTATTAGGAAAGGAATGGAGAATAAAACAGAGAATATCATAATGTCTCTGTATCACCCCATAGAGAAACCATACAATGAGCACTGTGTGCAGCAGCAGCCAAGAAAGCAAATAGAGTGCTGGGGATTATTAGGAAAGGACTGGAGAATAAAACAGAGAATATCATAATGCCTCTGTATCACCTCATAGAGAAACCATACAATGAGCATTGTGTGCAGCAGCAGCCAAGAAAGCAAATAGAGTGCTGGGGATTATTAGGAAAGAAATGGAGAATAAAACAGAGAATATCATAATGACTCTGTATCACTCCATAGAGAAACCATACAATGAGCATTGTGTGCAGCAGCAGCCAAGAAAGCAAACAGAGTGCTGGGGATTATTAGGAAAGGAATGGAGAATAAAACAGAGAATATCATAATGTCTCTGTATCACTCCATAGAGAAACCATACAATGAGCATTGTGTGCAGCAGCAGCCAAGAAAGCAAATAGAGTGCTGGGATTATTAGGAAAGGAATGGAGAATAAAACAGAGAATATCATAATGTCTCTGTATCACCCCATAGAGAAACCATACAATGAGCATTGTGTGCAGCAGCAGCCAAGAAAGCAGATAGAGTGCTGGGGATTATTAGGAAAGGAATGGAGAATAAAACAGAGAATATCATAATGTCTCTGTATCACCTCATAGAGAAACCATACAATCAGCATTGTGTGCAGCAGCAGCCAAGAAAGCAAATAGAGTGCTGGGGATTATTAGGAAAGGAATGGAGAATAAAACAGAGAATATCATAATGTCTCTGTATCACTCCATAGAGAAACCATACAATGAGCATTGTGTGCAGCAGCAGCCAAGAAAGCAAATAGAATGCTGGGGATTATTAGGGAAGGAATGGAGAATAAAACAGAGAATATCATAATGCCCCTGTATCACTCCATAGAGAAACCATACAATGAGCATTGTGTGCAGCAGCAGCCAAGAAAGCAAACAGAGTGCTGGGGATTATTAGAAAGGGAATGGTGAATAAAACAGAGAATATCATAATGCCTCTGTATCACTCCATAGAGAAACCATACAATGAGCACTGTGTGCAGCAGCAGCCAAGAAAGCAAACAGAGTGCTGGGGATTATTAGGAAAGGAATGGAGAATAAAACAGAGAATATCATAATGCCCCTGTATCACTCCATAGAGAAACCATACAATGAGCATTGTGTGCAGCAGCAGCCAAGAAAGCAAACAGAGTGCTGGGGATTATTAGAAAGGGAATGGTGAATAAAACAGAGAATATCATAATGCCTCTGTATCACTCCATAGAGAAACCATACAATGAGCACTGTGTGCAGCAGCAGCCAAGACAGCAAACAGAGTGCTGGCGATTATTAGAAAGGGAATGGTGAATAAAACAGAGAATATCATAATGCCTCTGTATCACTCCATACAGAAACCATACAATGAGCACTGTGTGCAGCAGCAGCCAAGACAGCAAATAGAGTGCTGGGGATTATTAGGGAAGGAATGGAGAATAAAACAGAGAGTATCATAATGTCTCTGTATCACTCCATAGAGAAACCATACAATGAGCATTGTATGCAGCAGCAGCCAAGAAAGCAAATAGAGCGCTGGGGATTATTAGGGAAGGAATGGAGAATAAAACAGAGAATATCATAATGTCTCTGTATCACTCCATAGAGAAACCATACAATGAGCATTGTGTGCAGCAGCAGCCAAGAAAGCAAATAGAGCGCTGGGGATTATTAGGGAAGGAATGGAGAATAAAACAGAGAGTATCATAATGTCTCTGTATCACTCCATAGAGAAACCATACAATGAGCATTGTGTGCAGCAGCAGCCAAGAAAGCAAATAGAGCGCTGGGGATTATTAGGGAAGGAATGGAGAATAAAACAGAGAATATCATAATGTCTCTGTAACACTCCATAGAGAAACCATACAATGAGCATTGTGTGCAGCAGCAGCCAAGAAAGCAAATAGAGCGCTGGGGATTATTAGGGAAGGAATGGAGAATAAAACAGAGAATATCATAATGTCTCTGTATCACTCCATAGAGAAACCATACAATGAGCATTGTGTGCAGCAGCAGCCAAGAAAGCAAATAGAGCGCTGGGGATTATTAGGGAAGGAATGGAGAATAAAACAGAGAATATCATAATGTCTCTGTATCGCTCCATAGAGAAACCATAAAATGAGCATTGTGTGCAGCAGCAGCCAAGAAAGCAAATAGAGTGCTGGGGATTATTAGGAAAGGAATGCAGAATAAAACAGAGAATATCATAATGTCTCTGTATCGCTCCATAGAGAAACCATACAATGAGCACTGTGTGCAGCAGCAGCCAAGACAGCAAATAGAGTGCTGGGGATTATTAGGAAGGAATGGAGAATAAAACAGAGAATATCATAATGTCTCTGTATCACTCCATAGAGAAACCATACAATGAGCATTGTGTGCAGCAGCAGCAGCTAAGAAAGCAAATAGAGTGCTGGGGATTATTAGGAAAGGAATGGAGAATAAAACAGAGAATATCATAATGTCTCTGTATCGCTCCATAGAGAAACCATAAAATGAGCATTGTGTGCAGCAGCAGCCAAGAAAGCAAATAGAGTGCTGGGGATTATTAGGAAAGGAATGCAGAATAAAACAGAGAATATCATAATGTCTCTGTATCGCTCCATAGAGAAACCATACAATGAGCACTGTGTGCAGCAGCAGCCAAGACAGCAAATAGAGTGCTGGGGATTATTAGGAAGGAATGGAGAATAAAACAGAGAATATCATAATGTCTCTGTATCACTCCATAGAGAAACCATACAATGAGCATTGTGTGCAGCAGCAGCAGCTAAGAAAGCAAATAGAGTGCTGGGGATTATTAGGAAAGGAATGGAGAATAAAACAGAGAATATCATACTGTCTCTGTATCACTCCATAGAGAAACCATACAATGAGCATTGTGTGCAGCAGCAGCCAAGAAAGCAAATAGAGTGCTGGGGATTATTAGGGAAGGAATGGAGAATAAAACAGAGAATATCAGAATGTCTCTGTATCACTCCATAAAGAAACCATACAATGAGCAGTGTGCGCAGCAGCAGCAGCAGCAGCCAAGAAAGCAAATAGAGTGCTGGGGATTATTAGGAAAGGAATGGAGAATAAAACAGAGAATATCATAATGCCTCTGTATCACTCCATAGAGAAACCATACAATGAGCACTGTGTGCAGCAGCAGCCAAGAAAGCAAATAGAATGCTGGGGATTATTAGGAAAGGAATGGAGAATAAAACAGAGAATATCCTAATGCCTCTGTATCACTCCATAGAGAAACCATACAATGAGCACTGTGTGCAGCAGCAGCCAAGACAGCAAATAGAGTGCTGGGGATTATTAGGAAGGAATGGAGAATAAAACAGTGAATATCATAATGTCTCTGTATCGCTCCATAGAGAAACCACACAATGAGCATTGTGTGCAGCAGCAGCCAAGAAAGCAAATAGAGTGCAAGGGATTATTAGGAAAGGAATGGAGAATAAAATAGAGAATATCATAATGCCTCTGTATCGCTCCATGGTGAGAGCTCATCTTGAGTATTGTGTACAGTTCTGGTCACCGCATCTCAAGAAAGATATAGCAGGATTAGAAATGGTACAGAGAAGGGCGACCAAAATGAGAGGATGGAGCAATTCCCCTATGAAAAAAGGCTAAAGAGGTTAAGAGTCTTCAGCATGGAGAAGAGACGGCTGAGGGGGGATATGACAGAGGTCTATAAAATAATGAGTGGAGTGGAACGAGTAAACATTAATCAGTTGTTTACTCTTTTGAAAAGTACAAAGACCAGGGGACACACAATGAAGTTACTAAGTGATACATTTAAAACTAATAAAAAATATTTTTTTACTGAATGCATAATTATTTCTGGAATTCATTGCCAGAGGATGTGGTGAAAGCTATTAGTGTAGGTGCATTTAAAAAAAGGTTTAGACAAGTTTCTGAAGGAAAAGTCCATGTACCATTATTAAGATGGACTTGGAGAAATCCACTGCTTATTCCTGTTATAAGCAACAGGAATCTTTTTACCCCTTGGGTTCCTGCCAGGGACTTGTGACCTGGATTAGCTTGATGGATCCTCAGTCTGACTCAGTATGGCAAGCCTTATGTTGTTATAGCCTTATGAATATGCATACTCATACACACACACAGACAAATACACTCTCATGCAGCATCTCCTACAAGCATCAAAACAGAGACACACTCACACTCAGACTGTCACTGTAAGAGATTCTGTATAACTATGCACACACACACACGAACAAACGTACGCAGGAATCATCTACAGGTTTCTTCTCAGATATCCGTGCAAGTGCGTGGTTACTTATAATAAAGATATATATATATTTTATGAGGCAGGAATCTATTCTGATAGGGGCTACGTTTCTTCTCAGATATCCGTGCAAGTGCATGGTTACTTATAATAAACATGTATATATATTTTATGAGGCAGGAATCTATTCTGATAGGGGCTACGTTTCTTCTCAGATATCCGTGCAAGTGCGTGGTTACATATAATAAAGATATATATATATTCTATGTGGCAGGAATCTATTCTGATAGGGGCTACGTTTCTACTCAGATATCCGTACAAGTGCGTGATAACTTATAATAAAGATGTATATATATTTTATGAGGCAGGAATCTATTCTGATAGGGGATAGGTTTCTTCTCAATTACCCGTGCAAGTGCGTGGTTACTTATAATAAAGATGTATATATATTTTATGAGGCAGGAATCTATTTTGATAGGGGATAAGTTACTTATCACATATCCGTGCAAGTGCGTGGTTACTTATAATAAAGATGTATATATATTTTATGAGGCAGGAATCTATTCTGATAGGGGCTAAGTTTCTACTCAGATATCCGTGCAAGTGCGTGGTTACTTATAATAAAGATGTATATATATTTTATGAGGCAGGAATCTATTCTGATAGGGGCTACGTTTCTTCTCAGATATCCGTGCAAGTGCGAGGTTACTTATAATAAAGAAGTATATATATTTTATGAGGCAGGAATCTATTCTGATAGGGGCTACGTTTCTTCTCAGATATCCGTGCAAGTGCGTGGTTACTTATAATAAAGATGTATGTATATTTTATGAGGCAGGAATCTATTTTGATATGGGCTAAGTTTCTTCTCAGATATCCGTGCAAGTGCGAGGTTACTTATAATAAAGATGTATATATATTTTATGAGGCAGGAATCTATTTTGATAGGGGATAAGTTACTTATCACATATCCGTGCAAGTGCGTGGTTACTTATAATAAAGATGTATATATATTTTATGAGGCAGGAATCTATTTTGATAGGGGATAAGTTACTTATCACATATCCGTGCAAGTGCGTGGTTACTTATAATAAAGATGTATATATATTTTATGAGGCAGGAATCTATTTTGATAGGGGATAAGTTACTTATCACATATCCGTGCAAGTGCGTGGTTACATATAATAAAGATGTATATATATTTTATGAGGCAGGAATCTATTCTGATAGGGGCTAAGTTTCTACTCAGATATCCGTGCAAGTGCATGGTTACTTATAATAAACATGTATATATATTTTATGAGGCAGGAATCTATTCTGATAGGGGCTACGTTTCTTCTCAGATATCCGTGCAAGTGCATGGTTACTTATAATAAACATGTATATATATTTTATGAGGCAGGAATCTATTCTGATAGGGGCTACGTTTCTTCTCAGATATCCGTGCAAGTGCGTGGTTACTTATAATAAAGATGTATATATATTTTATGAGGCAGGAATCTATTCTGATAGGGGCTAAGTTTCTACTCAGATATCCGTGCAAGTGCATGGTTACTTATAATAAACATGTATATATATTTTATGTGGTAGGAATCTATTCTGATAGGGGCTACGTTTCTTCTCAGATATCCGTGCAAGTGCATGGTTACTTATAATAAAGATGTATATATATTTTATGAGGCAGGAATCTATTCTGATAGGGGCTACGTTTCTTCTCAGATATCCGTGCAAGTGCGTGGTTACTTATAATAAAGATGTATATATATTTTATGAGGCAGGAATCTATTCTGATAGGAGATAAGTTTCTTCTCAGATATCCGTGCAAGTGCATGGTTACTTATAATAAAGATGTATATATATTTTATGAGGCAGGAATCTATTCTGATAGGGGCTACGTTTCTTTTCAGATATCCGTGCAAGTGCGTGGTTACTTATAATAAAGATGTATATATATTTTATGAGGCAGGAATCTATTTTTATAGGGGCTAAGTTTCTTCTCAGATATCCGTGCAAGTGCGTGGTTACATATAATAAAGATATATATATTTTTTATGTGGCAGGAATCTATTCTGATAGGGGATAAGTTTCTACTCAGATATCCGTGCAAGTGCATGGTTACTTATAATAAAGATGTATATATATTTTATGAGGCAGGAATCTATTCTGATAGGGGCTATGTTTCTTCTCAGATATCCGTGCAAGTGCGTGGTTACTTATAATAAAGATGTATATATATTTTATGAGGCAGGAATCTATTTTGATAGGGGCTAAGTTTCTTCTCAGATATCCGTGCAAGTGCGTGGTTACATATAATAAAGATATATATATATTTTATGTGGCAGGAATCTATTCTGATAGGGGATAAGTTTCTTCTCAATTACCCGTGCAAGTGCGTGGTTACTTATAATAAAGATGTATATATATTTTATGACACACTTCCTTATTCCAACACAAATTTTTGGACATAAGATTCATTGACCTTCATACTAGGCATCATAGTGTGGTAAATTTTTACCCGTGTCACTCTGCCTTCTATATAATCATAGGTCAGTCCATTTCATTTTTTGTATTTTTCTTAATGCAATTAAAACACCCGGTGATGATAAAACTTTTTTTTAAATGTGGATTAGAGTTATTAACCAAACTTATCTGTATATCGCCATATTCAGTACATGCTTTTTTCTCTTCCCGTATCTGGTCTTTGTCAAGCTCTGATGCCCTTAGTTAAATCAGCAATACGTCACTTATTCATATTGCTGAAATTTGCCCAATATGGCAAATAGGGCAAATTTCAGCAATATGAATAAGTGACGTATTGCTGATTTAACTAAGGGCATCAGAGCTTGACAAAGACCAGATACGGGAAGAGAAAAAAGCATGTACTGAATATGGCGATATACAGATAAGTTTGGTTAATAACTCTAATCCACATTTAAAAAAAAGTTTTATCATCACCGGGTGTTTTAATTGCATTAAGAAAAATACAAAAAATGAAATGGACTGACCTATGATTATATAGAAGGCAGAGTGACACGGGTAAAAATTTACCACACTATGATGCCTAGTATGAAGGTCAATGAATCTTACGTCCAAAAATTTGTGTTGGAATAAGGAAGTGTGTCCTTGATAACTGTGGGTGTTTGCTGTGGGACGAGTTTCCTATCATTAAACAGACAGGCTGGTTTGAGGTTAAGTCAAGTGTATATATTTTATGAGGCAGGAATCTATTTTGATAGGGGCTAAGTTTCTTCTCAGATATCCGTGCAAGTGCGTGGTTACATATAATAAAGATATATATATTTTTTATGTGGCAGGAATCTATTCTGATAGGGGCTACGTTTCTTCTCAGATATCCGTGCAAGTGCGTGGTTACTTATAATAAAGATGTATATATATTTTATGAGGCAGGACTCTATTCTGATAGGGGCTATGTTTCTTCTCAGATATCCGTGCAAGTGCGTGGTTACTTATAATAAAGATGTATATATATTTTATGAGGCAGGAATCTATTCTGATAGGGGCTATGTTTCTTCTCAGATATCCGTGCAAGTGCGTGGTTACTTATAATAAAGATATATATATATTTTATGAGGCAGGAATCTATTCTGATAGGGGCTACGTTTCTTCTCAGATATGCGTGCAAGTGCGTGGTTACTTATAATAAAGATATATATATATTTTATGAGGCAGGAATCTATTCTGATAGGGGATAAGTTTCTACTCAGATATCCGTGCAAGTGCATGGTTACTTATAATAAAGATGTATATATATTTTATGAGGCAGGAATCTATTCTGATAGGGGCTATGTTTCTTCTCAGATATCCGTGCAAGTGCGTGGTTACTTATAATAAAGATGTATATATATTTTATGAGGCAGGAATCTATTTTGATAGGGGCTAAGTTTCTTCTCAGATATCCGTGCAAGTGCGTGGTTACATATAATAAAGATATATATATATTTTATGTGGCAGGAATCTATTCTGATAGGGGATAAGTTTCTACTCAGATATCCGTGCAAGTGCGTGGTTACTTATAATAAAGATGTATATATATTTTATGAGGCAGGAATCTATTCTGATAGGGGCTACGTTTCTTCTCAGATATCCGTGCAAGTGCGTGGTTACTTATAATAAAGAAATATATATATTTTATGAGGCAGGAATCTATTCTGATAGGGGCTACGTTTCTTCTCAGATATCCGTGCAAGTGCATGGTTACTTATAATAAAGATGTATATATATTTTATGAGGCAGGAATCTATTCTGTTAGGGGCTACGTTTCTTCTCAGATATCCGTGCAAGTGCGTGGTTACTTATAATAAAGATGTATATATATTTTATGAGGCAGGAATCTATTATGATATGGGTTAAGTTTCTTCTCAATTACCCGTGCAAGTGCGTGGTTACTTATAATAAAGATGTATATATATTTTATGAGGCAGGAATCTATTCTGATAGGGGCTACGTTTCTTCTCAGATATCCGTGCAAGTGCATGGTTACTTATAATAAAGATGTATATTATATATTTTATGAGGCAGGAATCTATTCTGATAGGGGCTAAGTTTCTACTCAGATATCCGTGCAAGTGCATGGTTACTTATAATAAACATGTATATATATTTTATGAGGCAGGAATCTATTCTGATAGGGGCTACGTTTCTTCTCAGATATCCGTGCAAGTGCATGGTTACTTATAATAAAGATGTATATTATATATTTTATGAGGCAGGAATCTATTCTGATAGGGGCTAAGTTTCTACTCAGATATCCGTGCAAGTGCATGGTTACTTATAATAAACATGTATATATATTTTATGTGGTAGGAATCTATTCTGATAGGGGCTAAGTTTCTACTCAGATATCCGTGCAAGTGCATGGTTACTTATAATAAACATGTATATATATTTTATGTGGTAGGAATCTATTCTGATAGGGGCTACGTTTCTTCTCAGATATCCGTGCAAGTGCGTGGTTACTTATAATAAAGATGTATATATATTTTATGAGGCAGGAATCTATTCTGATAGGGGCTACGTTACTTATCACATATCCGTGCAAGTGAGTGGTTACTTATAATAAAGATATATATATATATATTATGAGGCAGGAATCTATTCTGATAGGGGCTAAGGGGCGGATTTTAAATGCCCTGCACGCGTAAATCCGCCCGGATTTACCCGCGCAGAGCCCTCGTGCGCCGGCACGGCTATTTTGCATAGGTCGCCGGCGCGCGCAGAGAAACGGGATGCGCATAAGTCCTGGGGCTTCGTAAAAGGGGCGGGGAGGGGGCGTGTCGGGGGCATTCCCGAAATGACACGGCGTTTTGGGGGCTTGACGCGGCTTTTCAGGTTCGGGCCTGGGGACGTGGCACCGGCCCGGGGGTGTGGTCGAGGCCTCCGGACCAGCCCACGGGTCAGGTGAAGGCGCGCCAGCAGCCCGCTGACGCGCGCAGGTTTACATCTCCTTTCAGCAGGCGTAAATCTGCCAACAAAGGTAAGGGGGGGTTTAGATAGGGCCGGGGGGTGGGTTAGGTAGGGGAAGGTGGGGGAAGGTGGGGGGAGGGCGAAGAAAATTCCCTCCGAGTCCGCTCTGAAATCGGAACGGCCTCGGAGGGAACAGGCAGCACGCTGGGCTCGGCGCGCGCAGGTTACACTAATGTGCACCCCCTTGCGCGCGCCAACCCAGGATTTTATAAGATACGTGCGGCTACACGCGTATCTTATAAAATCCAGCGTACCTTTGTTCGCGCCTGGTGCGCGAACAAAAGTACGCGATCGTGCAAATTTTTAAAATCTACCCCTAAGTTACTTATCACATATCCGTGCAAGTGCATGGTTACTTATAATAAAGATGTATATATATTTTATGAGGCAGGAATCTATTCTGATAGGGGCTACGTTTCTTCTCAGATATCCGTGCAAGTGCGTGGTTACTTGTAATAAACATGTAGAAATATATTTTATGAGGCGGGAATCTATTCTGATATGGGTTAAGTTTCTTCTCAATTACCCGTGCAAGTGCGTGGTTACTTATAATAAAGATGTATATATATTTTATGAGGCAGGACTCTATTCTGATATGGGTTAAGTTTCTTCTCAATTACCCGTGCAAGTGCGTGGTTACTTATAATAAAGATGTATATATATTTTATGAGGCAGGAATCTATTCTGATAGGGGCTACGTTTCTTCTCAGATATCCGTGCAAGTGCGTGGTTACTTATAATAAAGATGTATATATATTTTATGAGGCAGGAATCTATTTTGATAGGGGCTAAGTTTCTTCTCAGATATCCGTGCAAGTGCGAGGTTACTTATAATAAAGATGTTTATATATTTTATGAGGCAGGAATCTATTTTGATAGGGGCTAAGTTTCTTCTCAGATATCCGTGCAAGTACGTGGTTACTTATAATAAAGATGTATATATATTTTATGAGGCAGGAATCTATTCTGATAGGGGCTACGTTTCTTCTCAGATATCCGTGCAAGTGTGTGGTTACTTATAATAAAGATGTATATATATTTTATGAGGCAGGAATCTATTCTGATAGGGGCTACGTTTCTTCTCAGATATCCGTGCAAGTGCGTGGTTACTTATAATAAAGATGTATATATATTTTATGAGGCAGGAATCTATTCTGATAGGGGCTAAGTTTCTTCTCAGATATCCGTGCAAGTGAGTGGTTACTTGTAATAAACATGTAGAAATATATTTTATGAGGCGGGAATCTATTCTGATATGGGTTAAGTTTCTTCTCAATTACCCGTGCAAGTGCGTGGTTACTTATAATAAAGATGTATATATATTTTATGAGGCAGGAATCTATTCCGATAGGGGCTACGTTTCTTCTCAGATATCCGTGCAAGTGTGTGGTTACTTATAATAAAGATGTATATATATTTTATGAGGCAGGAATCTATTCTGATAGGGGCTACGTTTCTTCTCAGATATCCGTGCATGTGCGTGGTTACTTATTTATTTATTTATTTAAAATTTTTATATACCGGCATTCATGTTGCAAACACATCATGCCGGTTTACATATAACAGGGGTGTACAGTAAACAATTCAATAACCTATTTGTGTAGAAGGAAGCAGTTACAAATAACAAGGTAATAGAACTGGGAGGAGAGAAGAAAAGAAAGAGAATAACATTAGGTATAGGTATTTACATTAGTAATAAACTTGTAATAAACATGTAGAAATATATTTTATGAGGCGTAATAAACTTGTAATAAACATGTAGAAATATATTTTATGAGGCGGGAATCTATTCTGATATGGGTTAAGTTTCTTCTCAATTACCCGTGCAAGTGCGTGGTTACTTATAATAAAGATGTATATATATTTTATGAGACAGGAATCTATTCTGATAGGGGCTACGTTTCTTCTCAGATATCCGTGCAAGTGCATAGTTACTTATAATAAAGATGTATATATATTTTATGAGGCAGGAATCTATTCTGATAGGGGCTACGTTTCTTCTCAGATATCCGTGCAAGTGCGTGGTTACTTATAATAAAGATGTATATATATTTTATGAGGCAGGAATCTATTCTGATAGGGGATACGTTTCTTCTCAGATATCCGTGCAAGTGCGTGGTTACTTATAATAAAGATGTATATATATTTTATGAGGCAGGAATCTATTTTGATAGGGGCTAAGTTTCTTCTCAGATATCCGTGCAAGTGCGTGGTTACATATAATAAAGATATATATATATTTTATGTGGCAGGAATCTATTCTGATAGGGGATAAGTTTCTACTCAGATATCCGTGCAAGTGCGTGGTTACTTATAATAAAGATGTATATATATTTTATGAGGCAGGAATCTATTCTGATAGGGGCTACGTTTCTTCTCAGATATCAGTGCAAGTGCGTGGTTACTTATAATAAAGATATATATATATTTTATGAGGCAGGAATCTATTCTGATAGGGGCTACGTTTCTTCTCAGATATCCGTGCAAGTGCGTGGTTACTTATAATAAAGATGTATATATATTTTATGAGGCAGGAATCTATTCTGATAGGGGCTACGTTTCTTCTCAGATATCCGTGCAAGTGTGTGGTTACTTATAATAAAGATGTATATATATTTTATGAGGCAGGAATCTATTCTGATAGGGGATAAGTTTCTTCTCAGATATCCGTGCAAGTGCGTGGTTACTTATAATAAAGATGTATATATATTTTATGAGGCAGGAATCTATTCTGATAGGGGATAAGTTTCTTCTCAGATATCCGTGCAAGTGCGTGGTTACTTATAATAAAGATGTATATATATTTTATGAGGCAGGAATCTATTCTGATAGGGGATAAGTTTCTTCTCAGATATCCGTGCAAGTGCATGGTTACTTATAATAAAGATGTATATTATATATTTTATGAGGCAGGAATCTATTTTGATAGGGGATAAGTTACTTATCACATATCCGTGCAAGTGCGTAGTTACTTATAATAAAGATGTATATATATTTTATGAGGCAGGAATCTATTTTGATGGGGATAAGTTACTTATCAGATATCCGTGCAAGTGCGTGGTTACTTATAATAAAGATGTATATATATTTTATGAGGCAGGAATCTATTCTGATAGGGGATAAGTTACTTATCACATATCCGTGCAAGTGCGTGGTTACTTATAATAAAGATATATATATATATTATGAGGCAGGAATCTATTCTGATAGGGGCTAAGGGGCGGATTTTAAATGCCCTGCACGCGTAAATCCGGGCGGATTTACGCGCGCAGAGCCCTCATGCGCCGGCACGGCTATTTTGCATAGGTCGCCGGCGCGCGCAGAGAAACGGGATGCGCGTAAGTCCTGGGGCTTCGTAAAAGGGGCGGGGAGGGGGCGTGTCGGGGGCATTCCCGAAATGACACGGCGTTTTGGGGGCTTGACGCGGCTTTTCAGGTTCGGGCCCGGGGACGTGGCACCGGCCCGGGGGTGTGGTCGAGGCCTCCGGACCAGCCCACGGGTCAGGTGAAGGCGCGCCAGCAGCCCGCTGGCGCGCGCAGGTTTACATCTCCTTTCAGCAGGCGTAAATCTGCCAACAAAGGTAAGGGGGGGGTTTAGATAGGGCCGGGGGGTGGGTTAGGTAGGGGAAGGTGGGGGAGGGCGAAGAAAGTTCCCTCCGAGTCCGCTCTGAAATCGGAGCGGCCTCGGAGGGAACAGGCAGCACGCTGGGCTCGGCGCGAGCAGGTTACACTAATGTGCACCCCCTTGCGCGCGCCAACCCAGGATTTTATAAGATACGTGCGGCTACACGCGTATCTTATAAAATCCAGCGTACCTTTGTTCGCGCCTCGTGCGCAAACAAAAGTACGCGATCGTGCAAATTTTTAAAATCTACCCCTAAGTTACTTATCACATATCCGTGCAAGTGCATGGTTACTTATAATAAAGATGTATATATATTTTATGAGGCAGGAATCTATTCTGATAGGGGCTACGTTTCTTCTCAGATATCCGTGCAAGTGCGTGCTTACTTGTATTAAACATGTAGAAATATATTTTATGAGGCGGGAATCTATTCTGATATGGGTTAAGTTTCTTCTCAATTACCCGTGCAAGTGCGTGGTTACTTATAATAAAGATATATATATATTTTATGAGACAGGAATCTATTCTGATAGGGGCTACGTTTCTTCTCAGATATCCGTGCAAGTGCGTGGTTACTTATAATAAAGATATATATATATATTTTATGAGACAGGAATCTATTCCGATAGGGGCTAAGTATTTTCTCAGATATCCGTGCAAGTGCGTGGTTACTTATAATAAAGATATATATATATATTTTATGAGACAGGAATCTATTCCGATAGGGGCTAAGTATTTTCTCAGATATCCGTGCAAGTGCGTGGTTACTTATAATAAAGATGTATATATATTTTATGAGGCAGGAATCTATTCTGATAGGGGCTAAGTATTTTCTCAGATATCCGTGCATGTGCGTGGTTACTTATAATAAAGATGTATATATATTTTATGTGGCAGGAATCTATTCTGATAGGGGCTACGTTTCTACTCAGATATCCGTGCAAGTGCGTGATAACTTATAATAAAGATATCTATATATTTTATGAGGCAGGAATCTATTCTGATAGGGGCTAAGTTTCTTCTCAGATATCCGTACAAGTGCGAGGTTACTTATAATAAAGATATATATATATTTTATGAGGCAGGAATCTATTCTGATAGGGGCTACGTTTCTTCTCAGATATCCATGCAAGTGCGTGGTTACTTATAATAAAGATATATATATATATATTTTATGAGACAGGAATCTATTCCGATAGGGGCTAAGTATTTTCTCAGATATCCCTGCAAGTGCGTTGTTACTTATAATAAAGATGTATATATATTTTATGAGGCAGGAATCTATTCTGATAGGGGCTACGTTTCTTCTCAGATATCCGTGCAAGTGCGTGGTTACTTATAATAAAGATGTATATATATTTTATGAGGCAGGAATCTATTCTGATAGGGGCTACGTTTCTTCTCAGATATCCGTGCAAGTGCGTGGTTACTTATAATAAAGATATATATATATATTTTATGAGACAGGAATCTATTCCGATAGGGGCTAAGTATTTTCTCAGATATCCGTGCAAGTGCGTGGTTACTTATAATAAAGATGTATATATATTTTATGAGGCAGGAATCTATTCTGATAGGTGCTAAGTTTCTTCTCAGATATCCATGCAAGTGCGTGGTTACTTATAATAAAGATGTATATATATATTTTATGAGGCAGGAATCTATTCTGATAGGGGCTACGTTTCTTCTCAGATATCCGTGCAAGTGCATGGTTACTTATAATAAAGATATATATATATTTTATGAGGCAGGATTCTATTCTGATAGGGGCTACGTTTCTTCTCAGATATCCGTGCAAGTGCGTGGTTACTTAAATTAAAGATATATATATATTTTATGAGGCAGGAATCTATTCTGATAAAGGATAGGTTTCTACTCAGATATCCGTGCAAGTGCGTGGTTACTTATAATAAACATGTATATATATTTTATGAGGCAGGAATCTATTCTGATAGGGGTTAAGTTTCTTCTCAGATATCCGTGCAAGTGCGTGGTTACTTATAATAAAGATGTATATATATTTTATGAGGCAGGAATCTATTCTGATAGGGGATTAGTTTCTTCTCAGATATCCGTGCAAGTGCATGGTTACTTATAATAAAGATGTATATTATATATTTTATGAGGCAGGAATCTATTTTGATAGGGGATAAGTTACTTATCACATATCCGTGCAAGTGCGTAGTTACTTATAATAAAGATGTATATATATTTTATGAGGCAGGAATCTATTTTGATGGGGATAAGTTACTTATCAGATATCCGTGCAAGTGCGTGGTTACTTATAATAAAGATGTATATATATTTTATGAGGCAGGAATCTATTCTGATAGGGGATAAGTTACTTATCACATATCCGTGCAAGTGCGTGGTTACTTATAATAAAGATATATATATATATTATGAGGCAGGAATCTATTCTGATAGGGGCTAAGGGGCGGATTTTAAATGCCCTGCACGCGTAAATCCGCCTGGATTTACGCGCGCAGAGCCCTCATGCGCCGGCACGGCTATTTTGCATAGGTCGCCGGCGCGCGCAGAGAAACGGGATGCGCGTAAGTCCTGGGGCTTCGTAAAAGGGGCGGGGCGGGGGCGTGTCGGGGGCATTCCCGAAATGACACGGCGTTTGGGGGCTTGACGCGGCTTTTCAGGTTCGGGCCCGGGGACGTGGCACCGGCCCGGGGGTGTGGTCGAGGCCTCCGGACCAGCCCACGGGTCAGGTGAAGGCGCGCCAGCAGCCCGCTGGCGCGCGCAGGTTTACATCTCCTTTCAGCAGGCGTAAATCTGCCAACAAAGGTAAGGGGGGGTTTAGATAGGGCCGGGGGGTGGGTTAGGTAGGGGAAGGTGGGGGAGGGCGAAGAAAGTTCCCTCCGAGTCCGCTCTGAAATCGGAACGGCCTCGGAGGGAACAGGCAGCACGCTGGGCTCGGCGCGAGCAGGTTACACTAATGTGCACCCCCTTGCGCGCGCCAACCCAGGATTTTATAAGATACGTGCGGCTACACGCGTATCTTATAAAATCCAGCGTACCTTTGTTCGCGCCTGGTGCGCGAACAAAAGTACGCGATCGTGCAAATTTTTAAAATCTACCCCTAAGTTACTTATCACATATCCGTGCAAGTGCATGGTTACTTATAATAAAGATGTATATATATTTTATGAGGCAGGAATCTATTCTGATAGGGGCTACGTTTCTTCTCAGATATCCGTGCAAGTGCGTGGTTACTTGTAATAAACATGTAGAAATATATTTTATGAGGCGGGAATCTATTCTGATATGGGTTAAGTTTCTTCTCAATTACCCGTGCAAGTGCGTGGTTACTTATAATAAAGATGTATATATATTTTATGAGGCAGGACTCTATTCTGATAGGGGTTAAGTTTCTTCTCAATTACCCGTGCAAGTGCGTGGTTACTTATAATAAAGATGTATATATATTTTATGAGGCAGGAATCTATTCTGATAGGGGCTACGTTTCTTCTCAGATATCCGTGCAAGTGCGTGGTTACTTATAATAAAGATGTATATATATTTTATGAGGCAGGAATCTATTTTGATAGGGGCTAAGTTTCTTCTCAGATATCCGTGCAAGTGCGAGGTTACTTATAATAAAGATGTTTATATATTTTATGAGGCAGGAATCTATTTTGATAGGGGCTAAGTTTCTTCTCAGATATCCGTGCAAGTACGTGGTTACTTATAATAAAGATGTATATATATTTTATGAGGCAGGAATCTATTCTGATAGGGGCTACGTTTCTT
Organism: Rhinatrema bivittatum; assembly: GCF_901001135.1. Lineage (NCBI taxonomy): Eukaryota > Metazoa > Chordata > Amphibia > Gymnophiona > Rhinatrematidae > Rhinatrema > Rhinatrema bivittatum. The sequence goes on from NC_042615.1 coordinate 831,177,413, forward strand.
CTCAGATATCCGTGCAAGTGTGTGGTTACTTATAATAAAGATGTATATATATTTTATGAGGCAGGAATCTATTCTGATAGGGGCTACGTTTCTTCTCAGATATCCGTGCAAGTGCGTGGTTACTTATAATAAAGATGTATATATATTTTATGAGGCAGGAATCTATTCTGATAGGGGCTAAGTTTCTTCTCAGATATCCGTGCAAGTGAGTGGTTACTTGTAATAAACATGTAGAAATATATTTTATGAGGCGGGAATCTATTCTGATATGGGTTAAGTTTCTTCTCAATTACCCGTGCAAGTGCGTGGTTACTTATAATAAAGATGTATATATATTTTATGAGGCAGGAATCTATTCCGATAGGGGCTACGTTTCTTCTCAGATATCCGTGCAAGTGTGTGGTTACTTATAATAAAGATGTATATATATTTTATGAGGCAGGAATCTATTCTGATAGGGGCTACGTTTCTTCTCAGATATCCGTGCATGTGCGTGGTTACTTATTTATTTATTTATTTAAAATTTTTATATACCGGCATTCATGTTGCAAACACATCATGCCGGTTTACATATAACAGGGGTGTACAGTAAACAATTCAATAACCTATTTGTGTAGAAGGAAGCAGTTACAAATAACAAGGTAATAGAACTGGGAGGAGAGAAGAAAAGAAAGAGAATAACATTAGGTATAGGTATTTACATTAGTAATAAACTTGTAATAAACATGTAGAAATATATTTTATGAGGCGTAATAAACTTGTAATAAACATGTAGAAATATATTTTATGAGGCGGGAATCTATTCTGATATGGGTTAAGTTTCTTCTCAATTACCCGTGCAAGTGCGTGGTTACTTATAATAAAGATGTATATATATTTTATGAGACAGGAATCTATTCTGATAGGGGCTACGTTTCTTCTCAGATATCCGTGCGTGCATAGTTACTTATAATAAAGATGTATATATATTTTATGAGGCAGGAATCTATTCTGATAGGGGCTACGTTTCTTCTCAGATATCCGTGCAAGTGCGTGGTTACTTATAATAAAGATGTATATATATTTTATGAGGCAGGAATCTATTCTGATAGGGGATACGTTTCTTCTCAGATATCCGTGCAAGTGCGTGGTTACTTATAATAAAGATGTATATATATTTTATGAGGCAGGAATCTATTTTGATAGGGGCTAAGTTTCTTCTCAGATATCCGTGCAAGTGCGTGGTTACATATAATAAAGATATATATATATATTTTATGTGGCAGGAATCTATTCTGATAGGGGATAAGTTTCTACTCAGATATCCGTGCAAGTGCGTGGTTACTTATAATAAAGATGTATATATATTTTATGAGGCAGGAATCTATTCTGATAGGGGCTACGTTTCTTCTCAGATATCCGTGCAAGTGCGTGGTTACTTATAATAAAGATATATATATATTTTATGAGGCAGGAATCTATTCTGATAGGGGCTACGTTTCTTCTCAGATATCCGTGCAAGTGCGTGGTTACTTATAATAAAGATGTATATATATTTTATGAGGCAGGAATCTATTCTGATAGGGGCTACGTTTCTTCTCAGATATCCGTGCAAGTGTGTGGTTACTTATAATAAAGATGTATATATATTTTATGAGGCAGGAATCTATTCTGATAGGGGATAAGTTTCTTCTCAGATATCCGTGCAAGTGCGTGGTTACTTATAATAAAGATGTATATATATTTTATGAGGCAGGAATCTATTCTGATAGGGGATAAGTTTCTTCTCAGATATCCGTGCAAGTGCGTGGTTACTTATAATAAAGATGTATATATATTTTATGAGGCAGGAATCTATTCTGATAGGGGATAAGTTTCTTCTCAGATATCCGTGCAAGTGCATGGTTACTTATAATAAAGATGTATATTATATATTTATGAGGCAGGAATCTATTTTGATAGGGGATAAGTTACTTATCACATATCCGTGCAAGTGCGTAGTTACTTATAATAAAGATGTATATATATTTTATGAGGCAGGAATCTATTTTGATGGGGATAAGTTACTTATCAGATATCCGTGCAAGTGCGTGGTTACTTATAATAAAGATGTATATATATTTTATGAGGCAGGAATCTATTCTGATAGGGGATAAGTTACTTATCACATATCCGTGCAAGTGCGTGGTTACTTATAATAAAGATATATATATATTTATGAGGCAGGAATCTATTCTGATAGGGGCTAAGGGGCGGATTTTAAATGCCCTGCAGCGCGTAAATCCGGGCGGATTTACGCGCGCAGAGCCCTCATGCGCCGGCACGGCTATTTTGCATAGGTCGCCGGCGCGCGCAGAGAACCGGGATGCGCGTAAGTCCTGGGGCTTCGTAAAAGGGGCGGGGAGGGGGGCGTGTCGGGGGCATTCCCGAAATGACACGGCGTTTTGGGGGCTTGACGCGGCTTTTCAGGTTCGGGCCCGGGGACGTGGCACCGGCCCGGGGGTGTGGTCGAGGCCTCCGGACCAGCCCACGGGTCAGGTGAAGGCGCGCCAGCAGCCCGCTGGCGCGCGCAGGTTTACATCTCCTTTCAGCAGGCGTAAATCTGCCAACAAAGGTAAGGGGGGGGTTTAGATAGGGCCGGGGGGGTGGGTTAGGTAGGGGGAAGGTGGGGGGAGGGCGAAGAAAGTTCCCTCCGAGTCCGCTCTGAAATCGGAGCGGCCTCGGAGGGAACAGGCAGCACGCTGGGCTCGGCGCGAGCAGGTTACACTAATGTGCACCCCCTTGCGCGCGCCAACCCAGGATTTTATAAGATACGTGCGGCTACACGCGTATCTTATAAAATCCAGCGTACCTTTGTTCGCGCCTCGTGCGCAAACAAAAGTACGCGATCGTGCAAATTTTTAAAATCTACCCCTAAGTTACTTATCACATATCCGTGCAAGTGCATGGTTACTTATAATAAAGATGTATATATATTTTATGAGGCAGGAATCTATTCTGATAGGGGCTACGTTTCTTCTCAGATATCCGTGCAAGTGCGTGCTTACTTGTATTAAACATGTAGAAATATATTTTATGAGGCGGGAATCTATTCTGATATGGGTTAAGTTTCTTCTCAATTACCCGTGCAAGTGCGTGGTTACTTATAATAAAGATATATATATATTTTATGAGACAGGAATCTATTCTGATAGGGGCTACGTTTCTTCTCAGATATCCGTGCAAGTGCGTGGTTACTTATAATAAAGATATATATATATTTTATGAGACAGGAATCTATTCCGATAGGGGCTAAGTATTTTCTCAGATATCCGTGCAAGTGCGTGGTTACTTATAATAAAGATATATATATATATTTTATGAGGACAGGAATCTATTCTGATAGGGGCTAAGTATTCTTCTCAGATATCCGTGCAAGTGCGTGGTTACTTATAATAAAGATGTATATATATTTTATGAGGCAGGAATCTATTCTGATAGGGGCTAAGTATTCTTCTCAGATATCCGTGCATGTGCGTGGTTACTTATAATAAAGATGTATATATATTTTATGTGGCAGGAATCTATTCTGATAGGGGCTACGTTTCTACTCAGGTATCCGTGCAAGTGCGTGATAACTTATAATAAAGATATATATATATTTTATGAGGCAGGAATCTATTCTGATAGGGGCTAAGTTTCTTCTCAGATATCCGTGCCAAGTGCGAGGTTACTTATAATAAAGATATATATATATTTTATGAGGCAGGAATCTATTCTGATAGGGGCTACGTTTCTTCTCAGATATCCGTGCAAGTGCGTGGTTACTTATAATAAAGATATATATATATATTTTATGAGGCAGGAATCTATTCCGATAGGGGCTAAGTATTTTCTCAGATATCCCTGCAAGTGCGTGGTTACTTATAATAAAGATGTATATATATTTTATGAGGCAGGAATCTATTCTGATAGGGGCTACGTTTCTTCTCAGATATCCGTGCAAGTGCGTGGTTACTTATAATAAAGATGTATATATATTTTATGAGGCAGGAATCTATTCTGATAGGGGCTACGTTTCTTCTCAGATATCCGTGCAAGTGCGTGGTTACTTATAATAAAGATATATATATATATTTTATGAGACAGGAATCTATTCTGATAGGGGCTAAGTATTTTCTCAGATATCCGTGCAAGTGCGTGGTTACTTATAATAAAGATGTATATATATTTTATGAGGCAGGAATCTATTCTGATAGGTGCTAAGTTTCTTCTCAGATATCCATGCAAGTGCGTGGTTACTTATAATAAAGATGTATATATATTTTATGAGGCAGGAATCTATTCTGATAGGGGCTACGTTTCTTCTCAGATATCCGTGCAAGTGCATGGTTACTTATAATAAAGATATATATATATTTTATGAGGCAGGATTCTATTCTGATAGGGGCTACGTTTCTTCTCAGATATCCGTGCAAGTGCGTGGTTACTTAAATTAAAGATATATATATATTTTATGAGGCAGGAATCTATTCTGATAAAGGATAGGTTTCTACTCAGATATCCGTGCAAGTGCGTGGTTACTTATAATAAACATGTATATATATTTTATGAGGCAGGAATCTATTCTGATAGGGGTTAAGTTTCTTCTCAGATATCCGTGCAAGTGCGTGGTTACTTATAATAAAGATGTATATATATTTTATGAGGCAGGAATCTATTCTGATAGGGGATTAGTTTCTTCTCAGATATCCGTGCAAGTGCATGGTTACTTATAATAAAGATGTATATTATATATTTTATGAGGCAGGAATCTATTTTGATAGGGGATAAGTTACTTATCACATATCCGTGCAAGTGCGTAGTTACTTATAATAAAGATGTATATATATTTTATGAGGCAGGAATCTATTTTGATGGGGATAAGTTACTTATCAGATATCCGTGCAAGTGCGTGGTTACTTATAATAAAGATGTATATATATTTTATGAGGCAGGAATCTATTCTGATAGGGGATAAGTTACTTATCACATATCCGTGCAAGTGCGTGGTTACTTATAATAAAGATATATATATATATTATGAGGCAGGAATCTATTCTGATAGGGGCTAAGGGGCGGATTTTAAATGCCCTGCACGCGTAAATCCGCCTGGATTTACGCGCGCAGAGCCCTCATGCGCCGGCACGGCTATTTTGCATAGGTCGCCGGCGCGCGCAGAGAAACGGGATGCGCGTAAGTCCTGGGGCTTCGTAAAAGGGGCGGGGAGGGGGCGTGTCGGGGGCATTCCCGAAATGACACGGCGTTTTGGGGGCTTGACGCGGCTTTTCAGGTTCGGGCCCGGGGACGTGGCACCGGCCCGGGGGTGTGGTCGAGGCCTCCGGACCAGCCCACGGGTCAGGTGAAGGCGCGCCAGCAGCCCGCTGGCGCGCGCAGGTTTACATCTCCTTTCAGCAGGCGTAAATCTGCCAACAAAGGTAAGGGGGGGTTTAGATAGGGCCGGGGGGTGGGTTAGGTAGGGGAAGGTGGGGGAGGGCGAAGAAAGTTCCCTCCGAGTCCGCTCTGAAATCGGAACGGCCTCGGAGGGAACAGGCAGCACGCTGGGCTCGGCGCGAGCAGGTTACACTAATGTGCACCCCCTTGCGCGCGCCAACCCAGGATTTTATAAGATACGTGCGGCTACACGCGTATCTTATAAAATCCAGCGTACCTTTGTTCGCGCCTCGTGCGCGAACAAAAGTACGCGATCGTGCAAATTTTTAAAATCTACCCCTAAGTTACTTATCACATATCCGTGCAAGTGCATGGTTACTTATAATAAAGATGTATATATATTTTATGAGGCAGGAATCTATTCTGATAGGGGCTACGTTTCTTCTCAGATATCCGTGCAAGTGCGTGGTTACTTGTATTAAACATGTAGAAATATATTTTATGAGGCGGGAATCTATTCTGATATGGGTTAAGTTTCTTCTCAATTACCCGTGCAAGTGCGTGGTTACTTATAATAAAGATGTATATATATTTTATGAGACAGGAATCTATTCTGATAGGGGCTACGTTTCTTCTCAGATATCCGTGCAAGTGCGTGGTTACTTATAATAAAGATATATATATATTTTATGAGACAGGAATCTATTCCGATAGGGGCTAAGTATTTTCTCAGATATCCGTGCAAGTGCGTGGTTACTTATAATAAAGATATATATATATATTTTATGAGACAGGAATCTATTCCGATAGGGGCTAAGTATTTTCTCAGATATCCGTGCAAGTGCGTGGTTACTTATGATAAAGATGTATATATATTTTATGAGGCAGGAATCTATTCTGATAGGGGCTAAGTATTTTCTCAGATATCCGTGCAAGTGCGTGGTTACTTATAATAAAGATGTATATATATTTTATGAGGCAGGACTCTATTCTGATTGGGGCTACGTTTCTTCTCAGATATCCGTGGAAGTGCATGGTTACATCTAATAAAGATATATATGTATTTTATGTGGCAGGAATCTATTCTGATAGGGGCTACGTTTCTACTCAGATATCCGTGCAAGTGCGTGATAACTTATAATAAAGATATCTATATATTTTATGAGGCAGGAATCTATTCTGATAGGGGCTACGTTTCTTCTCAGATATCCGTGCAAGTGCGTGGTTACTTATAATAAAGATGTATATATATTTTATGAGGCAGGAATCTATTCTGATAGGGGTTAAGTTTCTTCTCAATTACCCGTGCAAGTGCGTGGTTACTTATAATAAAGATGTATATATATTTTATGAGGCAGGAATCTATTCTGATAGGGGCTAAGTTTCTTCTCAGATATCCGTGCAAGTGCGTGCTTACTTATAATAAAGATGTATATATATTTTATGAGGCAGGAATCTATTCTGATAGGGGCTACGTTTCTTCTCAGATATCCGTGCAAGTGCGTGGTTACTTATAATAAAGATGTATATATATTTTATGAGGCAGGAATCTATTCTGATAGGGGATAAGTTTCTTCTCAGATATCCGTGCAAGTGCATGGTTACTTATAATAAAGATGTATATATATTTTATGAGGCAGGACTCTATTCTGATAGGGGCTACGTTTCTTCTCAGATATCCATGCAAGTGCGTGGTTACTTATAATAAAGATATATATATATATTTTATGAGACAGGAATCTATTCCGATAGGGGCTAAGTATTTTCTCAGATATCCCTGCAAGTGTGTTGTTACTTATAATAAAGATGTATATATATTTTATGAGGCAGGAATCTATTCTGATAGGGGCTACGTTTCTTCTCAGATATCCGTGCAAGTGCGTGGTTACTTATAATAAAGATGTATATATATTTTATGAGGCAGGAATCTATTCTGATAGGGGCTACGTTTCTTCTCAGATATCCGTGCAAGTGGATGGTTACTTAAATTAAAGATATATATATATTTTATGAGGCAGGAATCTATTCTGATAGGTGCTAAGTTTCTTCTCAGATATCCATGCAAGTGCGTGGTTACTTATAATAAAGATGTATATATATATTTTATGAGGCAGGAATCTATTCTGATAGGGGCTACGTTTCTTCTCAGATATCCGTGCAAGTGCATGGTTACTTATAATAAAGATATATATATATTTTATGAGGCAGGAATCTATTCTGATAGGGGTTAAGTTTCTTCTCAGATATCCGTGCAAGTGGATGGTTACTTAAATTAAAGATATATATATATTTTATGAGGCAGGATTCTATTCTGATAGGGGCTACGTTTCTTCTCAGATATCCGTGCAAGTGCGTGGTTACTTAAATTAAAGATATATATATATTTTATGAGGCAGGAATCTATTCTGATAAGGGATAGGTTTCTACTCAGATATCCGTGCAAGTGCGTGGTTACTTATAATAAACATGTATATATATTTTATGAGGCAGGAATCTATTCTGATAGGGGTTAAGTTTCTTCTCAGATATCCGTGCAAGTGCGTGGTTACTTATAATAAAGATGTATATATATTTTATGAGGCAGGAATCTATTCTGATAGGGGCTAAGTTTCTTCTCAGATATCCGTGCAAGTGAGTGGTTACTTATAATAAAGATGTATATATATTTTATGAGGCAGGAATCTATTCTGATAGGGGCTAAGTTTCTTCTCAGATATCCGTGCAAGTGCATGGTTACTTATAATAAAGATGTATATATATTTTATGAATACAAATATAAATGGATCCACAGGTCTCAGGAAATAATTGACATCAACAATTTATAAATGGTTCCTGACTATAGGAGAGCGGTGGGGAGCTCGTGGAGACCTCATATATTGAATGCCCAAGGGAAGGCTAATACAAGCTCATATAGCGTAAGCTTATTTTAATTTATAATCATCGGTCTCAAGGAGTATTTGAGGGGGCGCCATAGAAGTATAGCTGCCCCAATTATGCACTTAGTGTCAATTGTATCATAAATTTGTACTTAACTTGCAAATTTAAATATCCGGCATCGGGGTCCAAATGCTACTGAAGGTGATGGTAAAAGTGGAAAACACCAACTTTGATCCGACACGCCGTGTTTCGGAGGAAACCTCCTTCTTCAGGGAGTCGGGTACCACTGTTACCTGCTGTTGTAACAGACCGGAGATGCTTGCTACTGTTAGAAATAGAATGGGTACAAGAGAACAAGTGCATAATATGAAGCCCACCACTGGAAAAAGATGGCAGTAACAGAGGAAAAAACACTTACTATATGTGAAGCGTTAACTCAGTTTGTCGCGCCCTAAGGCGGCTCTGTGTGATTCTGCAGGAGAAACAATACATAATCAAATGTTATGACCTTGTATTGAGTGTTTTAGCCCGGGGAACCTAACCCATATCGATGTTACCTTGTCGCGATCGTAGAGTCACTCGCTGGACCGTGTAATTACTATCGGCCGCGGGGAACGTCTGGACTCTGACTTTTATAGACACTAAAGGCGCCAAAAGTGTGGGTGTGTCCAAATAAGGATACATACGTCACAGTGGAGGCCATTTTAAAACAAGAACTGTCCATAAAAGGGAAGGAATCTATTCTGATAGGGGCTAAGTTTCTTCTCAGATATCCGTGCAAGTGCGTGGTTACTTATAATAAAGATGTATATATATTTTATGAGTCAGGAATCTATTCTGATAGGGGCTACGTTTCTTCTCAGATATCCGTGCAAGTGCGTGGTTACTTATAATAAAGATGTATATATATTTTATGAGGCAGGAATCTATTCTGATAGGGGCTACGTTTCTTCTCAGATATCCGTGCAAGTGCGTGGTTACTTATAATAAAGATATATATATATTTTATGAGGCAGGAATCTATTCTGATAGGGGCTACGTTTCTTCTCAGATATCCGTGCAAGTGCGTGGTTACTTATAATAAAGATGTATATATATTTTATGAGGCAGGATTCTATTCTGATAGGGGCTACGTTTCTTCTCAGATATCCGTGCAAGTGCGTGGTTACTTATAATAAAGATATATATATATTTTATGAGGCAGGAATCTATTCTGATAGGGGCTAAGGGGCGGATTTTAAATGCCCTGCGCGCGTAAATCCGGGTGGATTTACGCGCGCAGAGCCCTCGCGCACCGGCACGGCTATTTTGCATAGGTCGCCGGCGCGCGCAGAGACCCGGGATGCGCGTAAGTCCTGGGGCTTCGTAAAAGGGGCGGGGAGGGGGTGTGTCGGGGGCATTCCCGAAATGACACGGCGTTTTGGGGGCGTGACGCGGCTTTTCAGGTTCGGGCCCGGGGACGTGGCACCGGCCCGGGGGTGTGGTCGAGGCCTCCGGACCAGCCCACGGGTCAGGTGAAGGCGCGCCAGCAGCCCGCTGACGCGCGCAGGTTTACATCTCCTTTCAGCAGGCGTAAATCTGCCAACAAAGGTAAGGGGGGGTTTAGATAGGGCCGGGGGGGTGGGTTAGGTAGGGGAAGGTGGGGGAAGGTGGGGGGAGGGCGAAGGAAAGTTTCCTCCGAGTCCGCTCTGAAATCGGAGCGGCCTCGGAGGGAACAGGCAGCACGCTGGGCTCGACGCGCGCAGGTTACACTAATGTGCACCCTCTTGCGCGCGCCAACCCAGGATTTTATAAGATACGTGCGGCTACACGCGTATCTTATAAAATCCAGCGTACCTTTGTTCGCGCCTGGTGCGCGAACAAAAGTACGCGATCGCGCAAATTTTTAAAATCTACCCCTAAGTTACTTATCACATATCCGTGCAAGTGCATGGTTACTTATAATAAAGATGTATATATATTTTATGAGGCAGGAATCTATTCTGATAGGGGCTACGTTTCTACTCAGATATCAGTGCAAGTGCGTGGTTACTTATAATAAAGATGTATATATATTTTATGAGGCAGGAATCTATTCTGATAGGGGCTAAGTTTCTTCTCAGATATCCGTGCAAGTGCATGGTTACTTATAATAAAGATGTATATATATTTTATGAGGCAGGAATCTATTCTGATAGGGGCTACGTTTCTTCTCAGATATCCGTGCAAGTGCGTGGTTACTTATAATAAAGATGTATATATATTTTATGAGGCAGGAATCTATTCTGATAGGGGCTACGTTTCTTCTCAGATATCCGTGCAAGTGCGTGATTACTTATAATAAAGATGTATATATATTTTATGAGGCAGGAATCTATTCTGATAGGGGCTACGTTTCCTCTCAGATATCCGTGCAAGTGCGTGATTACTTATAATAAAGATGTATATATATTTTATGAGGCAGGAATCTATTCTGATAGGGGCTACGTTTCTTCTCAGATATCCGTGCAAGTGCATGGTTACTTATAATAAAGATATATATATATTTTATGAGGCAGGAATCTATTCTGATAGGGGCTACGTTTCTTCTCAGATATCCGTGCAAGTGCGTGGTTACTTATAATAAAGATGTATATATATTTTATGAGGCAGGAATCTATTCTGATAGGGGCTACGTTTCTTCTCAGATATCCGTGCAAGTGCGTGGTTACTTATAATAAAGATGTATATATATTTTATGAGGCAGGAATTCTATTCTGATAGGGGCTACGTTTCTTCTCAGATATCCGTGCAAGTGCGTGGTTACTTATAATTAAAGATATATATATATTTTATGAGGCAGGAATCTATTCCGATAAGGGATAGGTTTCTACTCAGATATCCGTGCAAGTGCGTGGTTACTTATAATAAACATGTATATATATTTTATGAGGCAGGAATCTATTCTGATAGGGGCTACGTTTCTACTCAGGTATCCGTGCAAGTGCGTGATAACTTATAATAAAGATATATATATATATTATGAGGCAGGAATCTATTCTGATAGGGGTTAAGTTTCTTCTCAATTACCCGTGCAAGTGCGTGGTTACTTATAATAAAGATGTATATATATTTTATGTGGTAGGAATCTATTCTGATAGGGTCTACGTTTCTACTCAGGTTTCCGTGCAAGTGCGTGATAACTTATAATAAAGATGTATATATATTTTATGAGGCAGGAATCTATTCTGATAGGGGTTAAGTTTCTTCTCAATTACCCGTGCAAGTGCGTGGTTACTTATAATAAAGATGTATATATATTTTATGAGGCAGGAATCTATTCCGATAGGGGCTAAGTATTTTCTCAGATATCCGTGCAAGTGCGTGGTTACTTATAATAAAGATGTATATATATTTTATGAGGCAGGAATCTATTCTGATAGGGGCTACGTTTCTTCTCAGATATCCGTGCAAGTGCGTGGTTACTTATAATAAAGATATATATATATTTTATGAGGCAGGATTCTATTCTGATAGGGGCTACGTTTCTTCTCAGATATCTGAGCAAGTGCGTGGTTACTTAAATTAAAGATATATATATATTTTATGAGGCAGGACTCTATTCTGATAAGGGATAGGTTTCTACTCAGATATACGTGCAAGTGCGTGGTTACTTATAATAAACATGTATATATATTTTATGAGGCAGGAATCTATTCTGATAGGGGCTACGTTTCTACTCAGGTATCCGTGCAAGTGCGTGATAACTTATAATAAAGATATATATATATTTTATGAGGCAGGAATCTATTCTGATAGGGGTTAAGTTTCTTCTCAATTACCCGTGCAAGTGCGTGGTTACTTATAATAAAGATGTATATATATTTTATGAGGCAGGAATCTATTCTGATAGGGGCTAGGTTTCTACTCAGATATCCGTGCAAGTGCGTGGTTACTTATAATAAAGATATATATATATTTTATGAGACAGGAATCTATTCTGATAGGGGCTACGTTTCTTCTCAGATATCCGTGCAAGTGCGTGGTTACTTATAATAAAGATATATATATATATTTTATGAGGCAGGAATCTATTCTGATAGGGGCTAAGTATTCTTCTCAGATATCCGTGCAAGTGCGTGGTTACTTATAATAAAGATGTATATATATTTTATGAGGCAGGAATCTATTCTGATAGGGGCTACGTTTCTTCTCAGATATCCGTGCAAGTGCGTGGTTACTTATAATAAAGATGTATATATATTTTATGAGGCAGGAATCTATTCTGATAGGGGCTACGTTTCTTCTCAGATAGCCGTGCAAGTGGATGGTTACTTAAATTAAAGATATATATATATATTTTATGAGGCAGGAATCTATTCTGATAGGGGCTACGTTTCTTCTCAGATATCCGTGCAAGTGGATGGTTACTTATAATAAAGATATATATATATTTTATGAGGCAGGATTCTATTCTGATAGGGGCTACGTTTCTTCTCAGATATCCGTGCAAGTGCGTGGTTACTTAAATTAAAGATATATATATATATTATGAGGCAGGAATCTATTCTGATAGGGGATAGGTTTCTACTCAGATATCCGTGCAAGTGCGTGGTTACTTATAATAAACATGTATATATATTTTATGAGGCAGGAATCTATTCTGATAGGGGTTAAGTTTCTTCTCAGATATCCGTGCAAGTGCGAGGTTACTTATAATAAAGATATATATATATTTTATGAGGCAGGAATCTATTCTGATAGGGGCTAAGTTTCTTCTCAGATATCCGTGCAAGTGAGTGGTTACTTATAATAAAGATGTATATATATTTTATGAGGCAGGAATCTATTCTGATAGGGGAATAAGTTTCTTCTCAGATATCCGTGCAAGTGCATGGTTACTTATAATAAAGATGTATATATATTTTATGAGGCAGGACTCTATTCTGATAGGGGCTACGTTTCTTCTCAGATATCCGTGCAAGTGCGTGGTTACTTATAATAAAGATGTATATATATTTTATGAGGCAGGAATCTATTCTGATAGGGGCTACGTTTCTTCTCAGATATCCGTGGAAGTGCGTGGTTACTTATAATAAAGATATATATATATTTTATGAGGCAGGAATCTATTCTGATAGGGGCTACGTTTCTTCTCAGATATCCGTGCAAGTGCGTGGTTACTTATAATAAAGATGTATATATATATTTTATGAGGCAGGAATCTATTCTGATAGGGGCTACGTTTCTTCTCAGATATCCGTGCAAGTGCATGGTTACTTATAATAAAGATATATATATATTTTATGAGGCAGGATTCTATTCTGATAGGGGCTACGTTTCTTCTCAGATATCCGTGCAAGTGCGTGGTTACTTATAATAAAGATGTATATATATATTTTATGAGGCAGGAATCTATTCTGATAGGGGCTACGTTTCTTCTCAGATATCCGTGCAAGTGCATGGTTACTTATAATAAAGATGTATATATATTTTATGAGGCAGGAATCTATTCTGATAGGGGCTACGTTTCTTCTCAGATATCCGTGCAAGTGCGTGGTTACTTATAATAAAGATGTATATATATTTTATGAGGCAGGAATCTATTCTGATAGGGGCTACGTTTCTTCTCAGATATCCGTGCAAGTGCGTGGTTACTTATAATAAAGATGTATATATATTTTATGAGGCAGGAATCTATTCTGATAGGGGCTACGTTTCTACTCAGGTTATCCGTGCAAGTGTATGGTTACTTATAATAAAGATATATATATATTTTATGAGGCAGGAATCTATTCTGATAGGGGTTAAGTTTCTTCTCAATTACCCGTGCAAGTGCGTGGTTACTTATAATAAAGATGTATATATATTTTATGTGGCAGGAATCTATTCTGATAGGGGCTACGTTTCTACTCAGATATCCGTGCAAGTGCGTGGTTACTTATAATAAAGATGTATATATATTTTATGAGGCAGGAATCTATTCTGATAGGGGTTAAGTTTCTTCTCAGATTACCCGTGCAAGTGCGTGGTTACTTATAATAAAGATGTATATATATTTTATGAGGCAGGAATCTATTCTGATAGGGGCTAAGTTTCTTCTCAGATATCCGTGCAAGTGAGTGGTTACTTATAATAAAGATGTATATATATTTTATGAGGCAGGAATCTATTCTGATAGGGGATAGGTTTCTACTCAGATATCCGTGCAAGTGCGTGGTTACTTATAATAAAGATATATATATATTTTATGAGACAGGAATCTATTCTGATAGGGGCTACGTTTCTTCTCAGATATCCGTGCAAGTGCGTGGTTACTTATAATAAAGATGTATATATATTTTATGAGGCAGGTATCTATTCTGATAGAGGCTACGTTTCTTCTCAGATATCCGTGCAAGTGCGTGGTTACTTATAATAAAGATATATATATATTTTATGAGGCAGGATTCTATTCTGATAGGGGCTACGTTTCTTCTCAGATATCTGTGCAAGTGCGTGGTTACTTAAAAAAGATATATGGGGCAGAGAGAGAGAACTGAGACCGCGAGGTGAGGAGAAAGAACTTGGATCTCCCTCGCCTGAATTTTCTTAAAATATTACCAGCTGAGAAGTCCTCGCATAGACGCTTGTTACTGCCTGAGTTCCTTCCTGCCTGTCGCGCCGCTGACGTCATCAGGGGGTGGGACCGGTAAGGACAAAATCGGCCCCCCCTGCGGCGTGTAGACGGGCAGAGAGAGAGAACTGAGACCGCGAGGTGAGGAGAAAGAACTTGGATCCCCCTCGCCTGAATTTTCTTAAAATATTACCAGCTGAGAAGTCCTCGCATAGACGCTTGTTACTGCCTGAGTTCCTTCCTGCCTGTCGCGCCGCTGACGTCATCAGGGGGTGGGACCGGTAAGGACAAAATCGGCCCCCCCTGCGGCGCGCAGACGACGCCGGCGCGTTGCCGAAGCCGCGCGCGCCAAAGGGGCGCGCCGCTTTGACGAGATTGAACTTATTCTTAAGATATTTTCATTGAAATAAGATCTACAGGTAACTTCTCGGTGAGTAACAGTGATATTTTCTCTCTCTCTACCTCAATACTGTTTGCCGTTGAAAAAAAAAAGCTAGAGATATCCACAAGGACTGATATTTATGAACAGACAATGCCTCATACTAAACGTAAGGCCCGTGTAAGGGAGATTGTATCTTCATCTCCATTACCGGGTTCATCTCAATCCCACATTCCATCATTCTTTGCGGCAACAACAACTACCAAGCCGGAGGACAGTGCCGCATTAGAGGCAGATTTAGAGCGAGAATCAGCCTCTTTGGCAGAAGCCATCTCTTTGAGCCCCTGTGCTCCCAATATCCCAGCTCCACCAACTGTCCTACTGGACAAAATTGATGATACTTCATTTCCTGGTATAAAATTAAGTGAAGCAGGACCTGAGATGGGAAACATTGAAGCAGGGGTTCGAGAACTGGGTCAGTCTGAAGCTAGAATAATTGTAAATCCAACAACACCAGTGATTACAATGGATGTGCTATGGGCTGCAATTAAATCTCTTGAGAATGCAATAATAAATTTAACGAAAACACATGTAGAAGTCCAAAAGAAAACTTCGGAAATAGAGAAAAAAGTAATAACTAATCAGGCTAATCTAGAAAGTCAAGAACAACGTTTGGGTAAAGTAGAAAATATTCAAAATAACTTGGTTAAGAGCGAAACATTAAATATGAGGAAATTAGAATATATGGAAAACAACTTCAGGTATTCTAATATAAGAGTTTTAAATTTTCCTTTTTAAGAATGATTTCCCCGAAGGATATGTTTAAAGAATATTTACTACATATATTAAAAATTCCTGAACAGGCTATGCCTGTATTTGCTAAAATTTATTATATCGAGAAAAAATCTACTATAAGAGAAGTGCAGCAAGAGCAATCCATTGAATTGTCAGAGATTTTAGAAACTACTCTTGATACAGCTATAACAGTACGAGAAACTCTTTTTGTCTCTTTCCTGTTCCCACATGAAAGGGATACAGTCTTGCATTTATTTTTACGCAATAGACTGTTACACTTTCATGGTCAACAGATCTGGATTTATCCAGATCTGTCTAGGGCAACTCAGGTAAGGAGACGGGAATTTCTCAGATTGAAGTCTGAAACCCTGTTGAAGGGAGCCAGATTTTTGTTAAGATACCCTTGCAAGTGTGAAATCTGGTATAAAGATCAAAAGTATGTTTTCTTTGAGGTTCTAGCTTTACAGACATTCCTAGATTCACATCCCCAAAATGCAGAAAATGATTGAGAGCAAATAAACATAGAATGTGTTGTTATCTCTACTTGTTTAAAAATTATGGTAATTCCATTTATACCTTGTAATTTTCGCTTAGTTGTATTTCTCTCCAACGGTACACATTTTCTTTAAGATATTGCTATTATTTGATTATAAGGGTAATTATTGATTATTGCCTTATTATGATTGTTTATGTGTATGTAAGATGCATATTATTTCTGTTTTTTGCCTGTTATAATCTTAGGAAAATTAAAATAAAGAATTTAAAAAAATTAAAGATATATATATATTTTATGAGGCAGGACTCTATTCTGATAAGGGATAGGTTTCTACTCAGATATCCGTGCAAGTGCGTGGTTACTTATAATAAACATGTATATATATTTTATGAGGCAGGAATCTATTCTGATAGGGGCTACGTTTCTACTCAGGTATCCGTGCAAGTGCGTGATAACTTATAATAAAGATATATATATATTTTATGAGGCAGGAATCTATTCTGATAGGGGTTAAGTTTCTTCTCAATTACCCATGCAAGTGCGTGGTTACTTATAATAAAGATGTATATATATTTTATGAGGCAGGAATCTATTCTGATAGGGGCTAAGTTTCTACTCAGATATCCGTGCAAGTGCGTGGTTACTTATAATAAAGATATATATATATTTTATGAGGCAGGAATCTATTCTGATAGGGGTTAAATTTCTTCTCAATTACCCGTGCAAGTGCGTGGTTACTTATAATAAAGATATATATATATATTTTATGAGGCAAGAATCTATTCTGATAGGGGATAGGTTTCTACTCAGATATCAGTGCAAGTGCGTGGTTACTTATAATAAACATGTATATATATTTTATGAGACAGGAATCTATTCCGATAGGGGCTAAGTATTTTCTCAGATATCCCTGCAAGTGCGTGGTTACTTATAATAAAGATGTATATATATTTTATGAGGCAGGAATCTATTCTGATAGGGGCTACGTTTCTTCTCAGATATCCGTGCAAGTGCGTGGTTACTTATAATAAAGATGTATATATATTTTATGAGGCAGGAATCTATTTTGATAGGGGCTAAGTTTCTTCTCAGATATCCGTGCAAGTGCGTGGTTACTTATAATAAAGATATATATATATTTTATGAGGCAGGAATGTATTCTGATAGGGGCTACGTTTCTTCTCAGATATCCGTGCAAGTGCATGGTTACTTATAATAAAGATGTATATATATTTTATGAGGCAGGAATCTATTTTGATAGGGGCTAAGTTTCTTCTCAGATATCCGTGCAAGTGCGTGGTTACTTAAATTAAAGATATATATATATTTTATGAGGCAGGAATCTATTCTGATAGGGGCTACGTTTCTTCTCAGATATCCGTGCAAGTGCGTGGTTACTTATAATAAAGATATATATATATATTATGAGGCAGGAATCTATTCTGATAGGGGATAGGTTTCTACTCAGATATCCGTGCAAGTGCGTGGTTACTTATAATAAACATGTATATATATTTTATGAGGCAGGAATCTATTCTGATAGGGGTTAAGTTTCTTCTCAATTACCCGTGCAAGTGCGTGGTTACTTACAATAAAGATGTATATATATTTTATGAGGCAGGAATCTATTCTGATAGGGGCTAAGTTTCTTCTCAGATATCCGTGCAAGTGCGAGGTTACTTATAATAAAGATATATATATATTTTATGAGGCAGGAATCTATTCTGATAGGGGCTAAGTTTCTTCTCAGATATCCGTGCAAGTGAGTGGTTACTTATAATAAAGATGTATATATATTTTATGAGGCAGGAATCTATTTTGATAGGGGATAAGTTTCTTCTCAGATATCCGTGCAAGTGCATGGTTACTTATAATAAAGATGTATATATATTTTATGAGGCAGGAATCTATTCTGATAGGGGCTACGTTTCTTCTCAGGTATCCGTGCAAGTGCGTGATAACTTATAATAAAGATATATATATATTTTATGAGGCAGGAATCTATTCTGATAGGGGTTAAGTTTCTTCTCAATTACCCGTGCAAGTGCGTGGTTACTTATAATAAAGATGTATATATATTTTATGTGGTAGGAATCTATTCTGATAGGGGCTACGTTTCTACTCAGGTATCCGTGCAAGTGCGTGATAACTTATAATAAAGATGTATATATATTTTATGAGGCAGGAATCTATTCTGATAGGGGTTAAGTTTCTTCTCAATTACCCGTGCAAGTGCGTGGTTACTTATAATAAAGATGTATATATATTTTATGAGGCAGGAATCTATTCTGATAGGGGCTAAGTTTCTTCTCAGATATCCGTGCAAGTGAGTGGTTACTTATAATAAAGATGTATATATATTTTATGAGGCAGGAATCTATTCTGATAGGGGATAGGTTTCTACTCAGATATCCGTGCAAGTGCGTGGTTACTTATAATAAAGATATATATATATATTTTATGAGACAGGAATCTATTCTGATAGGGGCTACGTTTCTTCTCAGATATCCGTGCAAGTGCGTGGTTACTTATAATAAAGATGTATATATATTTTATGAGGCAGGTATCTATTCTGATAGAGGCTACGTTTCTTCTCAGATATCCGTGCAAGTGCGTGGTTACTTATAATAAAGATATATATATATTTTATGAGGCAGGATTCTATTCTGATAGGGGCTACGTTTCTTCTCAGATATCTGTGCAAGTGCGTGGTTACTTAAAAAAGATATATGGGGCAGAGAGAGAGAACTGAGACCGCGAGGTGAGGAGAAAGAACTTGGATCTCCCTCGCCTGAATTTTCTTAAAATATTACCAGCTGAGAAGTCCTCGCATAGACGCTTGTTACTGCCTGAGTTCCTTCCTGCCTGTCGCGCCGCTGACGTCATCAGGGGGTGGGACCGGTAAGGACAAAATCGGCCCCCCCTGCGGCGTGTAGACGGGCAGAGAGAGAGAACTGAGACCGCGAGGTGAGGAGAAAGAACTTGGATCCCCCTCGCCTGAATTTTCTTAAAATATTACCAGCTGAGAAGTCCTCGCATAGACGCTTGTTACTGCCTGAGTTCCTTCCTGCCTGTCGCGCCGCTGACGTCATCAGGGGGTGGGACCGGTAAGGACAAAATCGGCCCCCCCTGCGGCGTGTAGACGGGCAGAGAGAGAGAACTGAGACCGCGAGGTGAGGAGAAAGAACTTGGATCCCCCTCGCCTGAATTTTCTTAAAATATTACCAGCTGAGAAGTCCTCGCATAGACGCTTGTTACTGCCTGAGTTCCTTCCTGCCTGTCGCGCCGCTGACGTCATCAGGGGGTGGGACCGGTAAGGACAAAATCGGCCCCCCCTGCGGCGCGCAGACGACGCCGGCGCGTTGCCGAAGCCGCGCGCGCCAAAGGGGCGCGCCGCTTTGACGAGATTGAACTTATTCTTAAGATATTTTCATTGAAATAAGATCTACAGGTAACTTCTCGGTGAGTAACAGTGATATTTTCTCTCTCTCTACCTCAATACTGTTTGCCGTTGAAAAAAAAAGCTAGAGATATCCACAAGGACTGATATTTATGAACAGACAATGCCTCATACTAAACGTAAGGCCCGTGTAAGGGAGATTGTATCTTCATCTCCATTACCGGGTTCATCTCAATCCCACATTCCATCATTCTTTGCGGCAACAACAACTACCAAGCCGGAGGACAGTGCCGCATTAGAGGCAGATTTAGAGCGAGAATCAGCCTCTTTGGCAGAAGCCATCTCTTTGAGCCCCTGTGCTCCCAATATCCCAGCTCCACCAACTGTCCTACAGGACAAAATTGATGATACTTCATTTCCTGGTATAAAATTAAGTGAAGCAGGACCTGAGATGGGAAACATTGAAGCAGGGGTTCGAGAACTGGGTCAGTCTGAAGCTAGAATAATTGTAAATCCAACAACACCAGTGATTACAATGGATGTGCTATGGGCTGCAATTAAATCTCTTGAGAATGCAATAATAAATTTAACGAAAACACATGTAGAAGTCCAAAAGAAAACTTCGGAAATAGAGAAAAAAGTAATAACTAATCAGGCTAATCTAGAAAGTCAAGAACAACGTTTGGGTAAAGTAGAAAATATTCAAAATAACTTGGTTAAGAGCGAAACATTAAATATGAGGAAATTAGAATATATGGAAAACAACTTCAGGTATTCTAATATAAGAGTTTTAAATTTTCCTTTTTTAAGAATGATTTCCCCGAAGGATATGTTTAAAGAATATTTACTACATATATTAAAAATTCCTGAACAGGCTATGCCTGTATTTGCTAAAATTTATTATATCGAGAAAAAATCTACTATAAGAGAAGTGCAGCAAGAGCAATCCATTGAATTGTCAGAGATTTTAGAAACTACTCTTGATACAGCTATAACAGTACGAGAAACTCTTTTTGTCTCTTTCCTGTTCCCACATGAAAGGGATACAGTCTTGCATTTATTTTTACGCAATAGACTGTTACACTTTCATGGTCAACAGATCTGGATTTATCCAGATCTGTCTAGGGCAACTCAGGTAAGGAGACGGGAATTTCTCAGATTGAAGTCTGAAACCCTGTTGAAGGGAGCCAGATTTTTGTTAAGATACCCTTGCAAGTGTGAAATCTGGTATAAAGATCAAAAGTATGTTTTCTTTGAGGTTCTAGCTTTACAGACATTCCTAGATTCACATCCCCAAAATGCAGAAAATGATTGAGAGCAAATAAACATAGAATGTGTTGTTATCTCTACTTGTTTAAAAATTATGGTAATTCCATTTATACCTTGTAATTTTCGCTTAGTTGTATTTCTCTCCAACGGTACACATTTTCTTTAAGATATTGCTATTATTTGATTATAAGGGTAATTATTGATTATTGCCTTATTATGATTGTTTATGTGTATGTAAGATGCATATTATTTCTGTTTTTTGCCTGTTATAATCTTAGGAAAATTAAAATAAAGAATTTAAAAAAATTAAAGATATATATATATTTTATGAGGCAGGACTCTATTCTGATAAGGGATAGGTTTCTACTCAGATATCCGTGCAAGTGCGTGGTTACTTATAATAAACATGTATATATATTTTATGAGGCAGGAATCTATTCTGATAGGGGCTACGTTTCTACTCAGGTATCCGTGCAAGTGCGTGGTTACTTATAATAAACATGTATATATATTTTATGAGGCAGGAATCTATTCTGATAGGGGCTACGTTTCTTCTCAGATATCCGTGCAAGTGCGTGGTTACTTATAATAAAGATGTATATATATTTTATGAGGCAGGAATCTATTCTGATAGGGGCTACGTTTCTACTCAGGTATCCGTGCAAGTGCGTGATAACTTATAATAAAGATATATATATATTTTATGAGGCAGGAATCTATTCTGATAGGGGTTAAGTTTCTTCTCAATTACCCGTGCAAGTGCGTGGTTACTTATAATAAAGATGTATATATATTTTATGAGGCAGGAATCTATTCTGATAGGGGCTAAGTTTCTACTCAGATATCCGTGCAAGTGCGTGGTTACTTATAATAAAGATATATATATATTTTATGAGGCAGGAATCTATTCTGATAGGGGTTAAATTTCTTCTCAATTACCCGTGCAAGTGCGTGGTTACTTATAATAAAGATATATATATATATTTTATGAGGCAAGAATCTATTCTGATAGGGGATAGGTTTCTACTCAGATATCAGTGCAAGTGCGTGGTTACTTATAATAAACATGTATATATATTTTATGAGACAGGAATCTATTCCGATAGGGGCTAAGTATTTTCTCAGATATCCCTGCAAGTGCGTGGTTACTTATAATAAAGATGTATATATATTTTATGAGGCAGGAATCTATTCTGATAGGGGCTACGTTTCTTCTCAGATATCCGTGCAAGTGCGTGGTTACTTATAATAAAGATGTATATATATTTTATGAGGCAGGAATCTATTCTGATAGGGGCTACGTTTCTTCTCAGATTTCCGTGCAAGTGGATGGTTACTTAAATTAAAGATATATATATATATTTTATGAGGCAGGAATCTATTCTGATAGGGGCTACGTTTCTTCTCAGATATCCGTGCAAGTGGATGGTTACTTATAATAAAGATATATATATATTTTATGAGGCAGGATTCTATTCTGATAGGGGCTACGTTTCTTCTCAGATATCCGTGCAAGTGCGTGGTTACTTAAATTAAAGATATATATATATTTTATGAGGCAGGAATCTATTCTGATAGGGGCTACGTTTCTTCTCAGATATCCGTGCAAGTGCGTGGTTACTTATAATAAAGATATATATATATTATGAGGCAGGAATCTATTCTGATAGGGGATAGGTTTCTACTCAGATATCCGTGCAAGTGCGTGGTTACTTATAATAAACATGTATATATATTTTATGAGGCAGGAATCTATTCTGATAGGGGTTAAGTTTCTTCTCAATTACCCGTGCAAGTGCGTGGTTACTTACAATAAAGATGTATATATATTTTATGAGGCAGGAATCTATTCTGATAGGGGCTAAGTTTCTTCTCAGATATCCGTGCAAGTGCGAGGTTACTTATAATAAAGATATATATATATTTTATGAGGCAGGAATCTATTCTGATAGGGGCTAAGTTTCTTCTCAGATATCCGTGCAAGTGAGTGGTTACTTATAATAAAGATGTATATATATTTTATGAGGCAGGAATCTATTTTGATAGGGGATAAGTTTCTTCTCAGATATCCGTGCAAGTGCATGGTTACTTATAATAAAGATGTATATATATTTTATGAGGCAGGAATCTATTCTGATAGGGGCTACGTTTCTTCTCAGATATCCGTGCAAGTGCGAGGTTACTTATAATAAAGATATATATATATTTTATGAGGCAGGACTCTATTCTGATAGGGGCTACGTTTCTTCTCAGATATCCGTGCAAGTGCGTGGTTACTTATAATAAAGATGTATATATATTTTATGAGGCAGGAATCTATTCTGATAGGGGCTACGTTTCTTCTCAGATATCCGTGGAAGTGCGTGGTTACTTATAATAAAGATATATATATATTTTATGAGGCAGGAATCTATTCTGATAGGGGCTACGTTTCTTCTCAGATATCCGTGCAAGTGCGTGGTTACTTATAATAAAGATGTATATATATATTTTATGAGGCAGGAATCTATTCTGATAGGGGCTACGTTTCTTCTCAGATATCCGTGCAAGTGCATGGTTACTTATAATAAAGATATATATATATTTTATGAGGCAGGATTCTATTCTGATAGGGGCTACGTTTCTTCTCAGATATCCGTGCAAGTGCGTGGTTACTTATAATAAAGATGTATATATATATTTTATGAGGCAGGAATCTATTCTGATAGGGGCTACGTTTCTTCTCAGATATCCGTGCAAGTGCATGGTTACTTATAATAAAGATATATATATATTTTATGAGGCAGGATTCTATTCTGATAGGGGCTACGTTTCTTCTCAGATATCCGTGCAAGTGCATGGTTACTTATAATAAAGATATATATATATTTTATGAGGCAGGAATCTATTCTGATAGGGGCTACGTTTCTTCTCAGATATCCGTGCAAGGGCGTGGTTACTTATAATAAAGATGTATATATATATTTTATGAGGCAGGAATCTATTCTGATAGGGGCTACGTTTCTTCTCAGATATCCGTGCAAGTGCATGGTTACTTATAATAAAGATGTATATATATTTTATGAGGCAGGAATCTATTCTGATAGGGGCTACGTTTCTTCTCAGATATCCGTGCAAGTGCGCGGTTACTTATAATAAAGATGTATATATATTTTATGAGGCAGGAATTTATTCTGATAGGGGCTACGTTTCTACTCAGGTATCCGTGCAAGTGCGTGATAACTTATAATAAAGATATATATATATTTTATGAGGCAGGAATCTATTCTGATAGGGGTTAAGTTTCTTCTCAATTACCCGTGCAAGTGCGTGGTTACTTATAATAAAGATGTATATATATTTTATGTGGTAGGAATCTATTCTGATAGGGGCTACGTTTCTACTCAGGTATCCGTGCAAGTGCGTGATAACTTATAATAAAGATGTATATATATTTTATGAGGCAGGAATCTATTCTGATAGGGGTTAAGTTTCTTCTCAATTACCCGTGCAAGTGCGTGGTTACTTATAATAAAGATGTATATATATTTTATGAGGCAGGAATCTATTCCGATAGGGGCTAAGTATTTTCTCAGATATCCGTGCAAGTGCGTGGTTACTTATAATAAAGATATATATATATTTTATGAGGCAGGAATCTATTCTGATAGGGGCTACGTTTCTTCTCAGATATCCGTGCAAGTGCGTGGTTACTTATAATAAAGATATATATATATTTTATGAGGCAGGAATCTATTCTGATAGGGGTTAAGTTTCTTCTCAATTACCCGTGCAAGTGCGTGGTTACTTATAATAAAGATGTATATATATTTTATGAGGCAGGAATCTATTCTGATAGGGGCTAAGTTTCTACTCAGATATCCGTGCAAGTGCGTGGTTACTTATAATAAAGATGTATATATATTTTATGAGGCAGGAATCTATTCTGATAGGGGCTAAGTTTCTTCTCAGATATCCGTGCAAGTGCGTGGTTACTTATAATAAAGATATATATATATTGTATGAGGCAGTAATCTATTCTGATAGGGGATAAGTTACTTATCACATATCCGTGCAAGTGCGTGGTTACTTATAATAAAGATGTATATATATTTTATGAGGCAGGAATCTATTCTGATAGGGGCTACGTTTCTTCTCAGATATCCGTGCAAGTGCGTGGTTACTTATAATAAAGATGTGTATATATTTTATGAGGCAGGAATCTATTCTGATAGGGGATAAGTTTCTTCTCAGATATCCGTGCAAGTGCGTGGTTACTTATAATAAAGATATATATATATTTTATGAGGCAGGAATCTATTCTGATAGGGGCTACGTTTCTTCTCAGATATCCGTGCAAGTGCGTGGTTACTTATAATAAAGATGTATATATATTTTATGAGGCAGGAATCTATTCTGATAGGGGCTAAGTTTCTTCTCAGATATCTGTGCAAGTGCGTGGTTCCTTATAATAAAGATGTATATATATTTTATGAGGCAGGAATCTATTCTGATAGGGGCTACGTTTCTTCTCAGATATCCGTGCAAGTGTGTGGTTACTTATAATAAAGATGTATATATATTTTATGAGGCAGGAATCTATTCTGATAGGGGCTAAGTTTCTTCTCAGATATCCGTGCAAGTGCGCTCCAGCCCCCCATATCTCTCTGCCAATTACTAATTAATTCCACCAGGCCAGATTCCCCTAAAACTGCACCGCCCACCCACACTTCCCCCTGGCCAGCCGGAGGTCGGAGGGGACTGGACTCCAGCTATTGCTCTCCAAAATGTTGTTATTTACAGGCAAAGTGAAACTGCCAAGAGCCTGCTTACCTCAGCAGTGCCGGAAACAAAATGCCGCAGTCCTCAGATAAACAAAGCGCCTGCTATCCTCACCCCTCTCCCCAAGGAGGACGCTCTGCGGTGCAACCAGAATTCCCCTCCCCCAGGCTAAATGCTTGGTCCCGGACCTTTAAGGACGGTCAAACATAAGAACATAAGAAAATGCCATACTGGGTCAGACCAAGGGTCCATCAAGCCCAGCATCCTGTTTCCAACAGTGGCCAATCCAAGTTACAAGTACCTGGCAAGTACCCAGACACTAAGTGTATTCCATGTAACCATTGCTAATGACACGTCTTTACAAATCCCCCCTCTCAGCTTGATCTTGTCAGATCTGCGTCTCCCTGGTTGAATTCCTGGGGAAGAGAATCATATTTTCTTTCCCCTTCCACCTCTCTACCTGCCTCTGGCCAAACCGAAAGGGACTGCTTTCCAGTGAGGCATGCTTAACCTCAGCGGTGTACAGAGGACGGTGTGGCGCTGATAGCCGACAGGGAGGCCCATGCGGCTGCTGGAGGACCTCATCCCTCCGACGGCTGAGCAGGGAAACTACTGCCATTCTGCGTGCCAGCCGCACACAGCAGGAAGATCGGCTCATCCCACCGTGGCCTGAAGAAAAAGGTCACGCCCAAGCCTGCAGGTGCTCCTCCTCCTCCTTGCCTGCGTGGCTCTGGGGAAAAAAAAAAGCATTGCTGGAGCCGCGGTGGCTTGAAGGAGGAGAAGCATCGGCCGCGTACAGAAAAGGAGCGGTGTCTGTAGCTGTGGATCCCACCTCGTGGCGGCCTGAGAAGATTAGGGCCGCCTCGGAGTCCATCACAAGGTGACCCCCGAAGAGGAGGCCCAGATGTGAGAGAGAGGCTGAGGCCCTGTAGAGTGTGTGTGTGCATGAGAGTGAGTTGAGAAGTTGTGTGTGAGTGAGAGTGAGTTGAGAGACTGTGTGTTGGAGTGAGAGCCTGAATGCTCAGACAGAAAGCATGTGAGAGCCTCTCTGTGTGTGTGAGAGACAACATGTGACTGAGAGCATGTGTGTTTAAGTGAGACAGATTGTGAGAGTGACAGAGCATGTGTGTGTGTAAGTCAGACAGCTTATTAAAGAGAGAGACA
This sequence comes from Rhinatrema bivittatum, assembly GCF_901001135.1. Taxonomy (NCBI): domain Eukaryota; kingdom Metazoa; phylum Chordata; class Amphibia; order Gymnophiona; family Rhinatrematidae; genus Rhinatrema; species Rhinatrema bivittatum. The sequence continues at coordinate 831,204,519 of NC_042615.1, forward strand.
GTGTGTATGTATGTATGAGAGAGAGCATGTAAATGAGAGCTGTGTGTGCGTGAGACAGCATGTGAGTGTGAGAGCCTGTGTGTGGGTGTATATGTGAGAAAGACAGCATGTGAGAATGAGAGCCTGTGTATGTGTGAGAGAGAGACAGCATGTGAGAATGAGAGCCTGAGTGTGTGTGTGACAACATTTGAGAATGAGAGCCTAAATGTGTGTGTGTGTGACAGTGTGTGAGAATGAGAGCCTAAATGTGTGTGTGTGTGTGTGACAGTGTGTGAGAATGAGAGCCTGAGTGTGTGTGTGTGTGTGAGAGAGAGAGACAGCGGATGAGAGTCTGTGTGTGTATGTGTGTGTGTGTGAGACAGTGTGTGAGAATGAGAGCCTGAGTGTGTGTGTGTGTGTGTGAGAGAGAGACAGCGGATGAGAATGAGTCTGTGTGTGTGTGAGACAGTGTGTGAGAATGAGAGCCTGAGTGTGTGTGTGTGTGTGTGTGTGTGAGAGAGAGAGAGAGAGAGAGAGACAGCGGATGAGAATGAGAGCCTGAGTGTGAGTGTGTTTGTGTGTGTGAGAGAGAGAGAGAGAGCGGATGAGAATGAGAGTCTGTGTGTGTGTGTGTGAGACAGTGTGTGAGAATGAGAGCCTGAGTGTGTGTGTGTGTGAGAGAGAGAGAGAGAGACAGCGGATGAGAATGAGAGCCTGAGTGTGTGTGTGTGCGTGTGTGTGTGTGTGTGTGAGAGAGAGAGAGACAGCGGATGAGAATGAGAGTCTGTGTGTGTGTGTGTGTGTGAGACAGTGTGTGAGAATGAGAGCCTGAGTGTGTGTGTGTGTGTGACAGTGTGTGAGAATGAGAACCTGAGTGTGTGTGTGTGTGAGAGAGAGAGAGAGAGAGACAGCAGATGATAATGAGAGCCTGAGTGTGTGTGTGTGTGTGAGAGAGAGAGAGAGAGAGAGAGAGACAGACAGCGGATGAGCATGAGAGTCTGTGTGTGTGTGTGTGAGACAGTGTGTGAGAATGAGAGCCTGAGAGTGTGTGTGTGTGTGTGTGTGTGTGTGTGAGAGAGAGAGACAGCAGATGAGAAGGAGAGTCTGTGTGTGTGTGTGTGTGTGTGAGACAGTGTGTGAGAATGAGAGCCTGAGTGTGTGTGTGTGTGTGTGTGTGAGAGAGAGAGAGAGAGAGAGAGACAGCGGATGAGAATGAGAGTCTGAGTGTGTGTGTGTGTGTGTGTGAGAGACAGTGTGTGAGAATGAGAGACTGAGTGTGTGTGTGTGTGTGTGTGTGTTTCTTTATGTTTCTTGATTTTATTTGTTTTATGAGGAATGGAGGTGCTGTTTTTCCATTGTTACACACAGAGTCTGGCTTCTTGGGGTTTCCATTTCAGTTTTTGTCTGCATATTGCTGATTCTAATTTGGGATCCTTTATTCTATATTTGGGGAGGGTCTGCATGCTCTGTGCATGTGACCATGATGAGAGATTCTGCTAGCATGCAGTGTCTGTGTAGGGATCTATAGCAATCGGGTTTGTTTTGTTTCCTCAGTAGGTGGTGTATTGGGATTCTGGGACCCAGTGTAATATTTACCTGTGCTTTTTCACAGGTAGGGTTCTTGTTGTTTGAGTCCTTGAGTTAATGTCTGTTGTGATAGGTTTCCTATATAGATTCTGAGTGTCTTTTTTGCGGGGTTTTGTGTTAATTCACAATCGGGCCGATACAGTAAAAGTCACGGGAGAGCGGGCAAGCGCCCGCTCTCCTGTGCGCGTGATTCTGTATTCAAATGAGGGCCCGCGGCAAAAAGAGGCGCTAGGGACACTAGCGCGTCCCTAGCGCCTCTTTTTGGACAGGAGCGGTGGCTGTCATCGGGTTTGACAGCCGACGCTCAATTTTGCCGGCGTCGATTCTCAAACACACTGACAGCCACGGGTTCGGAAACCGGACGCCGGCAAAATTGAGCGTCCGGTTTTCAACCCGTGAGCAGCGGGGCCGATTTCAATTTTTTTTTTAAACTTTTTTTAACTTACGGGACCTCCGACTTAATATCGCCATGATATTAAGTCGGAGGGTGCACAGAAAAGCAGTTTTTACTGCTTTTCTGTGCAATTTCCCGGTGCCCGGAGAAATTAGCGCCTACCTTTGGGTAGCGCACTGTACTGTATCGGCTTGAATGTGTCTAGCACTGGAAGGTTTTTGTCCTGCTAATACTGTGAGGTGACACCAAAATTTGAAAATATCTTTTACTATGATGAACTGTAAGGGACACATCCAAGCACCATTGTTTGGGAGAATTTCAGTGGATGCGCAGTGAGTTACAGAACTGGAGGTGCAGGGTTTATATTACGGGAAATTAGCGCCTACCTTTGGGTAGGCGCTAATTTCTGAAAGTAAAATGTGCGGCTTGGCTGCACATTTTCCTTTCCGAATCGCACGGGAATACCTAATAGGGCCATCAACATGCATTTGCATGTTGCTGGGTGCTTTTAGGTTCGGGGGGTTGGACGCGCGTTTTCAACGCGCTATAACCCCTTACTGAATAAGGGGTATAGCTAGCGTGTCGAAAACGCGCGTCCAATCGTGGGTTAACCCACATTCAAGCCGATACAGTACAGTGCGCTCCGCCGGAGCGCACTGTACTGTATCGGCTTGAATGTGTCTAGCACTGGAAGGTTTTTGTCCTGCTAATACTGTGAGGTGACACCAAAATTTGAAAATATCTTTTACTATGATGAACTGTAAGGGACACATCCAAGCTCCATTGTTTGGGAGAATTTCAGTGGATGCGCAGTGAGTTACAGAACTGGAGGTGCAGGGTTTATATTAAGGGAAACATCCAAGCTCCATTGTTGGGGGAATTTCTGTGGATGCGCAGTGAGTTACAGAACTGGAGGTGCAGGGTTTATATTAAGGGAAACATCCAAGCTCCATTGTTGGGGGAATTTCTGTGGATGCGCAGTGAGTTACAGAACTGGAGGTGCAGGGTTTATATTAAGGGAAACATCCAAGCTCCATTGTTGGGGGAATTTCTGGGGATGCGCAGTGAGTTACAGAACTGGAGGTGCAGGATTTATATTAAGGGAAACATCCAAGCTCCATTGTTGGGGAATTTCTGTGGATGCACAGTGAGTTACAGCACTGGAGGTGCAGGATTTATATTAAGGGAAACATCCAAGCTCCATTGTTGGGGAATTTCTGTGGATGCACAGTGAGTTACAGAACAGGAGGTGCAGGGTTTATATTAAGGGAAACATCCAAGCTCCATTGTTGAGGGAATTTCTGTGGATGCGCAGTGAGTTACAGCACTGGAGGTGCAGGATTTATATTAAGGGAAATATCCAAGCTCCATTGTTGGGGAATTTCTGTGGATGCGCAGTGAGTTACAGAACTGGAGGTGCAGGGATTATATTAAGGGAAACATCCAAGCTCCAATGTTTGGGGGAATTTCTGTGGATGCGCAGTGAGTTACAGAACTGGAGGTGCAGGGTTTATATTAAGGGAAACATCCAAGCTCCATTGCTGGGGGAATTTCCGTGGATGCACAGTGAGTTACAGCACTGGAGGTGCAGGGTTTATATTAAGGGAAACATCCAAGCTCCATTGTTGGGGGAATTTCTGGGGATGCGCAGTGAGTTACAGAACTGGAGGTGCAGGATTTATATTAAGGGAAACATCCAAGCTCCATTGTTGGGGGAATTTCTGTGAATGCACAGTGAGTTACAGAACTGGAGGTGCAGGGTTTATATTAAGGGAAACATCCAAGCTCCATTGTTGGGGAATTTCTGTGGATGCACAGTGAGTTACAGAACTGGAGGTGCAGGGTTTATATTAAGGGAAACATCCAAGCTCCATTGTTGGGGGAATTTCTGTGGATGCGCAGTGAGTTACAGAACTGGAGGTGCAGGGTTTATATTAAGGGAAACATCCAAGCTCCATTGTTGGGGGAATTTCTGTGGATGCGCAGTGAGTTACAGAACTGGAGGTGCAGGGTTTATATTAAGGGAAATATCCAAGCTCCATTGTTGGGGGAATTTCTGTGGATGCGCAGTGAGTTACAGAACTGGTGGTGCAGGGTTTATATTAAGGGAAACATCCAAACTCCATTGTTGGGGGAATTTCTGTGGATGCACAGTGAGTTACAGAACTGAAGGTGCAGGGTTTTTATTAAGGGAAACATCCAAGCTCCATTGTTGGATGAATTTCTGTGGATGCGCAGTGAGTTACAGAACTGGAGGTGCAGGGTTTATATTAAGGGAAACATCCAAGCTCCATTGTTGGGGGAATTTCTGTGGATGCGCAGTGAGTTACAGAACTGGAGGTGCAGGGTTTATATTAAGGGAAACATCCAAGCTCCATTGTTGGGGGAATTTCTGTGGATGCACAGTGAGTTACAGAACTGGAGGTGCAGGGTTTATATTAAGGGAAACATCCAAGCTCCATTGTTGGGGGAATTTCTGGGGATGCACAGTGAGTTACAGAACTGGAGGTGCAGGGTTTATATTAAGGGAAGCATCCAAGCTCCATTGTTGGGGGAATTTCTGTGGATGGGCAGTGAGTTACAGAACTGGAGGTGCAGGATTTATATTAAGGGAAACATCCAAGCTCCATTGCAGGGGGAATTGCTGTGGATGTGCAGTGAGTTACAGAACTGGAGGTGCAGGGTTTATATTAAGGGCAACATCCAAGCTCCATTGTTGGGGGAATTTCTGTGGATGCGCAGTGTTACAGGACTGGAGGTGCAGGGTTTATATTAAGGGAAACATCCAAGCTCCATTGTTGGGGGAATTTCAGTGGATGCACAGAGTTACAGAACTGGAGGTGCAGGGTTTATATTAAGGGAAACATCCAAGCTCCATTGTTGGGGGAATTTCTGTGGATGCTCAGTGAGTTACAGAACTGGAGGTGCAGGATTTATATTAAGGGAAACATCCAAGCTCCATTGCAGGGGGAATTGCTGTGGATGTGCAGTGAGTTACAGAACTGGAGGTGCAGGGTTTATATTAAGGGAAACATCCAAGCTCCATTGTTGGGGGAATTTCTGTGGATGCGCAGTGTTACAGGACTGGAGGTGCAGGGTTTATATTAAGGGAAACATCCAAGCTCCATTGTTGGGGGAATTTCTGTGGATGCGCAGTGTTACAGAACTGGAGGTGCAGGGTTTATATTAAGGGAAACATCCAAGCTCCATTGTTGGGGGAATTTCTGTGGATGCTCAGTGAGTTACAGAACTGGAGGTGCAGGGTTTATATTAAGGGATACATCCAAGCTCCATTGTTGGGGAATTTCTGTGGATGTGCAGTGAGTTACAGAACTGGAGGTGCAGGGTTTATATTAAGGGAAACATCCAAGCTCCATTGTTGTGGGAATTTCTGTGGATGGGCAGTTAGTTACAGAACTGGAGGTGCAGGGTTTATATTAAGGGAAACATCCAAGCTCCATTGTTGGGGAATTTCTGTGGATGCGCAGTGAGTTACAGAACTGGAGGTGCAGGGTTTATATTAAGGGAAATATCCAAGCTCCATTGTTAGGGAATTTCTGTGGATGCTCAGTGAGTTACAGAACTGGAGGTGCAGGGTTTATATTAAGGGAAACATCCAAGCTCCATTGTTGGGGGAATTTCCGTGGATGCACAGTGAGTTACAGCACTGGAGGTGCAGGGTTTATATTAAGGGAAACATCCAAGCTCCATTGCTGGGGGAATTTCTGTGGATGCGCAGTGAGTTACAGCACTGGAGGTGCAGGATTTATATTAAGGGAAACATCCAAACTCCATTGTTGGGGGAATTTCTGTGGATGTGCAGTGAGTTACAGAACTGGAGGTGCAGGGTTTATATTAAGGGAAACATCCAAGCTCCATTATTGGGGGAATTTCTGTGGATGCACAATGAGTTACAGAACTGGAGGTGCAGGGTTTATATTAAGGGAAACATCCAAGCTCCATTGTTGGGGGAATTTCTGTGGATGCACAATGAGTTACAGAACTGGAGGTGCAGGGTTTATATTAAGGGAAACATCCAAGCTCCATTGTTGGGGGAATTTCTGTGGATGCACAGTGAGTTACAGAACTGGAGGTGCAGGATTTATATTGACATTCTGTCCCTTCCTATATATTCCAGTCGTCACTCTCATAGCCATAGAGTATTAGTTGAATGAGGCTATCATATAATTTTATAGACATTTTACTAGAAATATGAAAGCAGCCAGCTTTATAAAATTATGCAGAAGACCTTTGGACTGTCTTATTAAGACTTTTTTTATAGGCAGTTTTAAAGCAGGGGGTCATGCTATGGAGCTGGGGTTGATATGAGGAAAGGTCATTTTGGTTCCCTCCCCCTCCAAATTCTTTTCTGTAGAAATGCCACTGATTTTCTGTGACCTTAACATTAGTATAAGAAGGATGTGTGGGCACTGGAGAGGCTCACAAATGCATTGTCCCCCCACCCCCCATGCGCTGGAGACCCTTGGTGTGCCACTGCTTAACTTATCCAGGGTTACCCTCCCCCACCCTTTGGGGGAATGAGTTAAGGGTTACCGGAGTACCCAGGGTGCCCTCTGATCCATGTCCCCATGCAAAGCTGACGTATGTCTTCCCAATCAATACATCAAATTTTCTTTTGTCTTCAGGAGAATTCTGACCATAGCAGTCTCCAAATATTGGGACTTTTCAGATTTTTCTTCTCCGCTGCTGTCTCCATGTTCTGAGTATTTTCGACTCCATGCTGTACAGGTTTGCATCGACCTGTGGAGAGACTTCCAGTGGAGATGTCTCGAATGCAGGCTGGTCTAGCTCAACGGGCTGTAAGCTGGCCCCACAGTCTCAAACTGGGAATAATGGTGCCCCAGAACAATGAGGTATGGAAGCTCACGACGTATCCCCACTTCTGTATTGTCTTGCCCCGCCACAGTTGTCAGTAGAACCTGACTGGTTGGGTGCTGTTGCTGGTCATCATGCATGCAAGCGACTGTCGCCTTCTTCTTGTAATCATTATACCCACTCTGGGCTAGCTCCTTCCAGATATGAGTGTTTCCTAATCCTGAGTCTACCAGAGCTTGGGGAGGTATCTCATCCAGGACAACCGGGATCCCAAAATGAGGCACATCAATGAAACGTTGCTAGACTGCACTTGCACTCTTCGTCTTCCGGCCATGGACAGTCTTTGACACCTTGCGCTGTCTCTCAATAATGGGAGCAGGCCTGTGGGTTTAGATCTAGCCATCATCTTTCCTCTGGAGGTTTTGGCTCACTCGTTGAAACTTTCACATCTAGTGCTGGTTATGTCACCAGGTTGACATCCATAGATTTGCTCCCTTTGTAGAGACTGTCTTTGGTCAAATGACCTTTCTTTCCATGGTTCAAATAAGCTGGCAGGCCTAGGGTTTGTGATCAGAGTACAGAACCAGAGCTGTCCAGCTCTGAGGATCATTGCTGGGGTATTGCACTCTCAGTGCCGTGCCAAGGACCCTGTGTGGATTGCCTTTCTAGGTTTTTTATTAATCCTGGCATCAACTAAGCCTGATAGAAGGCATCCACTGTTTCCAGGATGAGCCCTGGGTGCCGACACATCCACTTCCACATAGGTCGGTCTAGCCCATTGAGGAACTGCTCCAGAAGGATCTTATTGAGTACTTAGAGGCTTGATTTCACCTCTGGCTGTAGCCACTTTCATCTGGCATCCTTCATTCTATGAAAAAGACTCTGTGGACTTTTGCTGGAACTGTTGCCGGTAGGTTTCTATAGTGTAACCCGCCCTTTCCAGGATGGTGGTTTTGACTTCTAAATAGATGGCTCTTCCCTCTGAGTTGGCAACCTACAAAGGCGCTTGGCTTTTACCTGTAAGAAGATTCACCAGGTAGGTGGTCCAGGTGGCTTCTGGCCAGCCAGCTAGTCATGCGGGCAGTTCTCTCAGAATTCCTTAAGAAATCACCCAGGTCTTCTCCTGACTTCATTTTAAACAATGTTACGGTGGCTTGCATTGCTTGAGCTTATCCGTGCCAGCACCCCCTATTGCTGGTTAAAGTGTAGGTCTTAAACCATTCTCTGGAGTTGCTGCCGTTCTTCCATAAGGTCTGCAGAACTAATCACTCCAAGTTAGTTAACAAGCCTTGGTACTATTGAGGTTTTTACATAGAAACATAGAAATGACGGCAGAAGAAGACCAACAGGCCCAACCAGTCTGCCCAGCAAGCTCTTATACTTATTTTTACATACCTTTCTGTTACCCCGACTGCTGAGTTCAGGGCCCTTATTGGTAACATTTTGATTCCAATTTCCTTCCAACCCCACGACTGATGCAGAGAGCAGTGTTGGAGCTGCATCAAAGTGAAGTATAAGGCTTAATGTTTGAGGGTACTAACCTTCATAACGAGAAGTTATCCCAATGTTTGCACACTCATACTGCTCAGATCAATGCCTTGTTAGATGTTGTCTGGATGTAAATCCTCTTTTCCTCATTTTCCTCCTGCCGTTGGATATGCATTCAAGGTGAAGTATCAGGTTTGATTGGTTTAGGGTAGTAACTGCCTCAACAAGCAAGCTACTCCCACGTTTATTTGTTTAACTAGACTGTGCAATTCAGTCTGTGTTGGTTGTTGTCTGAATGTAAATCCTATTTCTTCAATCCCGCCTACCATTGAAATGGTGAGCTCTACTAGATATGCATTCAAAGTGAAGTGTCTGGTTTAATTGGTTAGGGGTAGTAACCGACACAATAAGCAAGCTACTCCCATGCTTATTTGTTTACCCAGACTGGGCAATTCAGTCCTTGTTGGTTTTGTCTGAATATAAATCCTCTTTTCTTCACACACACACACACACCCCGCTGTTGAAGCAGTGAGATATGCTGGATATGCATTCAAAGTGAAGCATCTGGCTTAATTGTTTCGGGGTAGTTTTGCAGCCATCCCTTTCCAATGGCTTCACTCTGCCTACCTCTCTTTGTTTGCTACTCCTCATGCTGCGGATGGACGCCTGGCTGCCGCGGTGTCTGCCTGCCATCCTCTCTGGCATCCCTGCTACTAATGGCAGCAACAAGCAGTGGCTATTCCCTGTTGATTAAAAACAGTTTATGGACTTCCCCCTCCAGGAACTTATCCAAACCTTTTTTAAACCCAGCTACACTACCTGCCTTAACCACATACTCTGGCAACGAATTCCAGAGTTTAATTGTGCGTTGAGTGAAAAAGAATTTTCTCCGATTTGTTTTAAATGTGCTACATGCTAACTTCATGTAGCTTTCTGTAGATACATTTATATGCAAACTTTCAAATATTGAAAATGCTTTCCCCTCCCCAGCTCCGCCCCTGGAAAGCTTTGCACACATGCAGAGAGCAGTACGCATGAAATCGTGTTTCACATGGACTCTTCCTGTACAGGGTTACTGCATATAAATCCTTTTGCAAAGGACCATCCCCTTGAATGTCCTGTATCTTTGAAGGATTTGTGTTGCAGGTCCTGTAGCAAGAAAGGCTGATGTGCATGGAGCAGGAAAGAGACCTTGGGGTGATAGTGTTTAATGATCTGAAGTCGGCGAAACAATGTGACAAGGCGATAGCTAAAGCCAGAAGAATGCTGGGCTGCATAGAGAGAGGAATATCGAGTAAGAAAAGGGAAGTGATTATCCTCTTGTACAGGGCCTTGGTGAGGCCTCACCTGGAGTACTGTGTTCAGTTCTGGAGACCGTATCTCCGACGGGACAGAGACAGGATGGAGGCGGTCCAGAGATGGGCGACCAAAAAGGTGGATGGTCTTCATAAAATGACTTATGAGGAGAAATTGAAGAATCTAAATATGTACACCCTGGAGGAAAGGAGGAGCAGGGGTGATATGATACAGACTTTCAGATACTTGAAAGGTTTTAATGATCCAAAGACAACGACAAACCTTTTCCATAGGAAAAAAATCAGCAGAACCAGGGGTCACGATTTGAAGCTCCAGGGAGGAAGACTCAGAACCAATGTCAGGAAGTATTTCTTCACGGAGAGGGTGGTGGATGCCTGGAACGCCCTTCCAGAGGAAGTGGTGAAGACCAGAACTGTGAAGGACTTCAAAGGGGCGTGGGATAAACACTGTGGATCCATCAAGTCTAGAGGATGTGAATGAAGAGGGGGTGGCTCGCGGGAATGAAGGCTACTACCTGGAGATAATACCCTTATTCAATATACATACACATGGTTAATGCGACTCCAACATTGCTCTAAGCTTCAACGGCAAGAGGAAATGTGAAGAAAAAAAAAAGGATTTGCATTCACAAAAAAGCGGGGAGTAGCTTGCTTGTTACGGCGGTTACTACCCCCAAACCAAATAAGCCTGATACTTTACTTTCAATGCATATCTAGCATAGCTCTCTGCTTCAACGGCAGGGGAGAAAGTCTGATACTTCACTTCCAACGCATATCCAGCATAGCTCTCTGCTTCAACGGCAGGGGGAATGAAGAAAAGTGGATCTATATATCGACAACAACCAACAAGGACTGAATTACATAGTCGAGTAAACAAAAGTATGAGTGTAGCTTACTTATTGAGGCAGTTACTACCCCTAACTAAGCTACATATTCAATTAGATGCAGTTCCAGCACTGTTCTCTACATTAATGGTGGGGTGGAAGAGAAATAGAACTAAAAGGTACTAAGAGCCAAGCGTAACAAGTAAGAGGGAAAAAAAAAAGTGCTTAGCTTGCTGGGCAGACTGGATGGGCCGTTTGGTCTTCTTCTGCTGTCATTTCTATGTTTCTATATTTGGGTAGCCTCCATCCTCTTAACATCCTTACGAAAGTCCAAGCTCCTGAATCGAGCGCTGTACTCTGAGTGCATTCTTGCATAGTCTCCCCTGACCATCCCAGAACATGGAATATCTTGACTTCACGTCACAGACCCAAATTATGACGGGTCTGTGTGAGAGTCAGGGGGAGAGAAACCTTCTGTTCCGAGAGACCTCAGCAGGAAGGCCGTGGTGTAGTCTGAGCAATATGGGGATGAAATCAAAGTGAACAATGTTCACCTTGTGCTTCACCGAAGCAGGACGGGAGGGAGGTGCCAGGTTAGTACCTGACTATTTTAAGGGAGGGCGTTGGTTGGCTGCCTGCATTTGACGATATATCAAATTGAATAAATAAATAAATAAACATAGTGCTTTAAGGGGTACATTTTCAGGAAGGTGCCTGTTTTGATTGTTTTAAGTTTATGTTGCAAATCACTTTGGAAAACTTGTCTGGAAGGTGATTAATAAATTATTTTAAATAAAATAAATAAAGTGCAAAGATGTGCCTGTGCAGTACAAGGCGACTTTCAAGCAGAAGACACTCACATGTATTGAGTTTGAACATCAGGCTGGTACGTGGATAGGCGTGCACGTGTACATTTGGGAAAAATACATGGGAGGTGTGTAAAGTGCGGCCTGCGAGCCTGATTCTCGCAGTACTTTCTGCTCAGAAAGCTTTGTAAAACACAACCTGAAGATTGAGAACATAAGAACATGCCATACAGGGCCAGATCGAGGGTCCATCAAGCCCAGCATCCTGTTTCCAACAGAGGCCAAACCAGGCCACAAGAACCTGGCAAGTACCCAAACACTAAATAAATCCCAAGCTACTGTTGCTTATTGATTAATAGCAGTTTATGGACCTCTCCTCTAGGAGAAACCCAGGAAACCTGATTTACCAGCACTAGGAAAAGAGTCAGAGAAAGCATCTGCGTTCGTGCTTTCCATATTTGAAGGAAAGCTTGGCATTGTATATGCACAGGGTTATGCCTGCTCCAAGCAGGACATAACTTTCTGCGGAGATATCCGAACAATGTGGAATGTGCCTTGGAGGCTGGGAGGAGGCATCCCCAGGGAGGGGAGGGGGGTTATGCTCTGGGCAGGATCAGGAAATAATACTCCGAGATTGCATTTTCAAATCTACACCCATTTTTTTCCTGCAAAATCTACCGCTGCAATAACAGGCAAAAAGGCAAGAACCAAGTCTGTGGGAAAAACCTAGCTGCGGACTTTGCCTCCTTATCCATGCCCACCAATGCCTCTCTCATGCAGACACGTTTGTTTACATTATTGAGAGGTGGAGATTTAGGGAGTCAAAAACCCACTTACCTGCCTACAGCTGGCTTCCATGGGTTACCAGTGGGACAGTTCACTGAAGCTACTTAAGTCCCTGTGCGACTCTATTTCATCTGCAAGGGACTTGCACCGGCATGAAAATGTAGAAGCCTGCATTTACACACGAGTCAGTGAAACCACTCACAGCTGGGTGCAAGTGCGGGACGGGGGCTGCAGGGCAGAACTCAAGAGGCTGCAGAAAACTTGCAACACGGCGACATAACTTGACACGCAGCTTTGCCTTCAAACCATCCCTCTGGCTTTGTGGCCCCCACCCCAGGCAGCTTTCCCTGTGTCCCCGGGGTCAGCGCTGAGAGGAAGGATTTGAAAGTGCAGATTACGTGTTTGGCGTCTTCTCTGCGCCTTGTGATCCTCTCTCGCACCTTTGCTGGTGTCTTCTCTTTCATCTTCAGTGTGTGCCCGCGTGCTCTCGTGGGTCTGCGTTTGAACACAGGAGACGGTGTGTGTGGCAGGGCTGGGTGTGAGTGAGGGGTGAGGGGCGCTATTACTACAGCGAGAATGGTTAAGGTGCAGAGCTGGCTGGCGAGCAAGGGGAGTGGGTGCCAGAGTCAGGAGGGAGAGGGTCCGAGGAGAGTGGAAAGGCCTGAGAGAATGAGTGGGGAGAAGAAGAAGGTCAGAGGGCTGGAATGACGAGGTCAGGGGAACAAGAGGAGGAGGTGAAGAGGTGGACAAGTACACAGGAGCCCTTAGAAGAAAGCCGTGGAGCGAGGGGGAAGACTGAGAAGGCATCGAGGCTGAGGAGATTCAGAGATGGAACATGAGGGACGGAGAAAGGACAAGAGAAGGAGAAGGAGGGAAGGGAGCAGGCAGAGAGCCCTCATGACCCAAAGGCCTCCCCCGGCCACACACCATCGCCTCCCCATGTTTCACTGCTGCCAAAGCTCAGAAGAGACTTTACAGATGGGAAAAATGAGAGGATGCTCCCAATGTTGTATATGGAAAGCGATGCAGAACAATCTCCAGTCCAGCCAAGCAAATATTTCGTGAGGCATCGCTGCCAAGATCACCGACATGAGTGTCCAGCACATTTGAGTGACCACATGAAATTTCCCATCAGCAATGTATGATGCAAGCTTTGATTCATAGCGTCCTGAGAAAAGGCACGCACAGGAAGACCAGTGGGGTAATATAAGAACATAAGAACTGCCATACTGGGTCAGACCAAAGGCCCATCAAGCCCAGCATCCTGTTTCCAACAGTGGCCAAGCCAGGTCACAAGAACCTGGCAGGATCCCAATGGATAGATATATTCTAAGCTGCTTATCCCGGGAATAAGCCGTGGATTTCTGCAACTCTCCCTTAATAATGGTTTATGGACTTTTCCTCCAGGAACTTGATCAAACCTTTTTAAACGCAGCTACACTAACAGCTTTCACCACATCCTCTGGCAATGAATTGCAGATCTTAATTTTGCATTGAGTAAAAAAAATATTTTCTCTTAAGAACAAAAGAACATAAGAAATTGCCATGCTGGGTCAGACCAAGGGTCCATCAAGCCCAGCATCCTGTTTCCAACAGAGGCCAAACCAGGCCACAAGAACCTGGCAATTACCCAAACACCTAGAAGATCCCATGCTACTGATGCAATTAATAGCAGTGACTATTCCCTAAGTAAACTTGATTAATAGCAGTTAATGGACTTCTCTTCCAAGAACTTATCCAAACCTTTTTTGAACCCAGCTACACTAACTGCACTAACCACATCCTCTGGCAACAAATTCCAGAGATTTATTGTGCGTTGAGTGAAAAAGAATTTTCTCCGATTAGTCTTAAATGTGCTACTTGCTAACTTCATGGAATGCCCCCTAGTCCTTCTATTATTCGAAAGTGTAAATAACCGAGTCACATCTACTCGTTCAAGACCTCTCATGATCTTAAAGACCTCTATGATATCCCCCCTCAGCCATCTCTTCTCCAAGCTGAACAGCCCTAACCTCTTCAGCCTTTCCTCATAGGGGAGCTGTTCCATCCCCTTTATCATCTTGGTCGCCCTTCTCTGTACCTTTTCTAATTCTGCTATATCTTTCTTGAGATCCGGTGACAAGAACTGCACACAGTCCTGAAGATGAGGTCTCACCATGGAGTGATACATAGACATTATGATATTCTCTATTTTATTCTCCATTCCTTTCCTAATAATCCCCAGCACTCTATTTGCTTTCTTGGCTGCTGCTGCACACAATGCTCATTGTATGGTTTCTCTATGGAGTGATACAGAGAGATTATGATATTCTCTGTTTTATTCTCCAGTCCTTCCCTAATAATCCCCAGCACTCTATTTGCTTTCTTGTCTGCTGCTGCACACAATGCTCATTGTATGGTTTCTCTATGGAGTGATACAGAGACATTATGATATTCTCTGTTTTATTCTCTATTCCTTTCCTAATAATCCCTAGCACTCTGCTTTCTTGGCTGCTGCTGCACACAATGCTCATTGTATGGTTGGTTTCTCTATGGAGCGATACAGAGACATTATGATATTCTCTGTTTTATTCTCCAGTCGTTTCCTAATAATCCCCAGCACTCTATTTGCTTTCTTGGCTGCTGCTGCACACAATGCTCATTGTATGGTTTCACTTTGGAGTGATACACAGGCATTATGATATTCTCTGTTTTATTCTCCATTCCTTTCCTAATAATCCCCAGCACTCTATTTGCTTTCTTGGCTGCTGCTGCACACAATGCTCATTGTATGGTTTCTCTATGGAGTGATACAGATGCATTATGATATTCTCTGTTTTATTCTCCATTCCTTTCCTATTAATCCCTAGCACTCTATTTGCTTTCTTGGTTGCTGCTGCACACTGAGCAGAAGATTTTAACGTTTTTTCAATGATGACCCCTAAGTCCTTTTCCAGACTTGGACACATATCTCTGCTAAGTGTGTGCTTTATGGTAATAGCTATCTGCATAGGTATTGCCGTAACCTATCTGCAACCACGGGGTGGGGAAGAGAGAGACTATAAGGCTCTGGTAGTACTTAGGTATTTATATCTCTATATGAGGCCCACATAGTAACTCAAGGTGAGGTTCAGGTTGTAGTGTAGGGGTTAAGATTCTCTACCTGGGTAACATCAAGCTTGGTTGAGAAAACACTATACAAATCTCACAAAGATGAGAGGGACATCAAGCTAGGTTGAGAGAACATTGTACAAATGTCATCGTTGTGTGTTTCCTTACTCCGAGGGTCATCAAATCTTCACAAGAGAGCACTGTTCTGTTCATCATCTCACTCTGCAAGTCAAAGTGGCCCCTAACCCCTACACTACTACCTAAACCTCACCTCGAGTTACTAGGTGGGCCTCCTGTAAATAGCTAACTATTTTCGGCGTTAAAACTGTGCGATATTGTGCGTTATGGCTTCGCAAAGTGTGAAGCCAGCCCACTTTTACAAAAATCCCACCCCCGACTCCTCTTTTAAAAATTTGCATCGCACCCTGCGTTATGGTGCTTTTCGTGGGTGTTAAGGTGTTTTTTGCATGCGAAAAACGCCTCAATGCATGCGAAAACACCATAACACAAGTTGGAAAATAACCCCCTTAGATTGTAAGCCCTGTGGGGATAGGAAAATACCTGCAGTACCTGAATGTAATTCGCTTTGATGTGCAGAAAAAAGTGCAAAAAGCGAAATATAAAATAAAGACAATTATGAAAACACAATAGAGAAAGACATACAATAAACATTTCCACACAGAAAAGGCCTGCATGCATAGAAGAACAAGGGATTGGAGTAGAACATTCTCAAGCCCCCTGAGGAGTAGCCCATCCAATGGGGAGGGAGGCAAAAGAAGGAGATGAGAAGGTGGCAGGGGGTAGAATAATCAGGTATAGGGACAGGATCTTGACCCCCAGGGTGAGTGCCTGTATACAGCACATGCCCCTGAGGCATGGCCTGGAGGGAGGCAGTGGGCACAGTGCATGCTGCTACCAGTGACATAGCAGCCCCCCTAGGTTCATTATCAACTTCCAGGCTGACCATTTCTCACCTTCAGCTCGGGCTTTAAATTTTCTTACCAACTGATATTTGTTCTTGGAGTGTCAAGGTGGTGGCGTGGATTACAAACTGGTTAAGTGACAGCAGACAGCGTGTGATGGTAAATGGAACCTGCTCTGAAGAGAGAACGGTGTTAAGTGGAGCGCCACAAGGATCGGTGTTGGGACCGGTTCTGTTCAATATCTTTGTGAGTGATATTGTGGAAGGGATAGAAGGTAAAATTTGTCTGTTTGCAGATGATACTAAGGTCTGCAATAGAGTGGACATGCCTGAAAGAGTAGAGAGAATGAAAAGTGATTTAAGAAAGCTGGACGAGTGGTCGAAGATATGGTAGCTGGGATTCAATGCCAAGAAGTGCAGAGTCGTGCATCTGGGGTGCTGTAATCCAAAAGAGCTGTATGTGATGGGCAATGAAAGACTGATGAGTGGGACCAAGAGGGACCTTGGTGTGACAGTGTCTGGAGATCTGAAGATGGCAAAGCAATGTGACAAGGTGATAACTAAAGCCAGAAGAATGCCGGGCTGCATAGAGAGAGGAATAACCAGTAAGAATACAATACTCCAGGTGAGGCCTTGGTGAGGCCTCACCTGGAGTATTGTGTTCAGTTCTGGAGTCCGTATCTCAAAAGGGTCAGATGTGGGATGGACATGGTCCAGAGAAGAGCAACCAAAATGGTGAGGAGTCAGCACTGGAAGACTTATCAGGAGAGGCAGAAGGATCTGAATATGTACATCCTGGAGGAGAGGAGGTGCAGGGGAGATAGGATATAGACCTTCAGATACCTGAAAGGTTTTAATGATGCACATTCAACAACCTTTTCCATTGGAAAGAGTTGAGTAGAATTTGGGGTCACATAATGAAACTCCAGGGAGGACGACTCAGAACCAATGTCAGGAAATATTTCTTCACAGAGAGGGTGGTGAATGCCTGGAATGCCCTGCTGGAGGAGGTGGTGAAGATGGGAACAGTGAGGGAATTCAAAGGGGCACGGAATAAACACTGTGGATCCCTAAAGGCTGGAGGATGGAAATGAAGAAAAGAGCGCATGGGGGTAACTTGCTGGTGCGGCAGTTACTACCCTTAACCAATAATAAGCTTTCATACTGATGCAGCTCCATCATTGCTCTCTGCTTCAATGGTAGAGGGGGAAAGGGGAATTGGATTTGAACAGCAACCGAGGGCCCCGACTTTTACGGTCTGGGTAAACAAATAAGTATGGGGGTAACTTGCTGATGCAGTGGTTACTACCTATAACCAATAAGCCCGATACTTTGATGCAAGTCCAACATTGCTCTCTGCTTCAGTGGCAAGGCGTAACGGGGAATTGGATTCAAACAGCAACCAGCGAGGGCCCTGACTTTTATGGTGTGGGAAACTGATAAGCATGGGGGAAACCTACACGACACAGCAGATGCTACCATGAGCTTAAGGGGCAGATTGGATGGGCCATTTGGTCCTTTTCTGCCGTCATTTCTCTGTTTCCTTCCAGATGAGCTTGGTGAATTCTGTCATCCTTTTGGCCTCCACGAGGAGGCGGATGCATGCATCCAGAACCCTTTCTCTGAAGTAATGTTTCCTTATGTTGCTTCTCAGTCTAAGCCCCTTTCAACCTTATTGTGTGACCTCTTCCTTTCCACTAAAAAGATTTGCCCCTTCAAATCCTTTATACCTTTGAGGTATTTAAGTATCGCTAACCTGTGTCCCGCCTTTCTCCTCTGTGTTTAGCCCCATTTTATAGGGCTGTTGGTGCAGACCTTTATTTATTTTTATATACCGATATTCGATCTGAGATCACATCGGTTTATATTCAGGTACTGTAGGTATTTCTCTATCCCCAGAGGGCTTACAATCTAAGTTTGTACCTGAGGCAATGGAGGGTAAAGTGACCTTGACCTTTTAATGAACTTTCTCTGTCTGTCCTTTCGGAGGTATGGCCGCTTCCAGGTGAGGCCTCACCGACATCCTGCAGAGAGGCATCGGTGCCTTTTCCTTCCCCTTCTGATAACATCTCTCTCCGGTGCTAGTGTTCCCAAACGTTTCCTAGCCTGAGGCAGAGCTAGGCATAGGAAAGCTGCACCCTGTGTTTGTGATGAGAAATCCCATTCTGTGCCCAGGAGTTTCACGTGAGCAGTCGTCCTGCCCAGCCTGAAAAATCAAACTCACGCACTGTCAGGCACGGCACCGCTGGGAAGTCGCCCGCCACCATCGACCTGGTCAAATACCCTGCGTGGTGCAAAAGAAAGTGCCAGTTTGCAATTACTTTGACATCAGTGTGGAAAAGTAAATCTTCGCTGCTTGCACAGAACGGAGAAATGGTTATTTGTTAAGGGCTGTGGTTTGAATATGTGGCCTGGCCCACACTGCTCTCTACCACACTAAAGGCAGCATTTTGACCACAAGAGACATCACACCAGGCCATCAGCATGTCAGGGTTTCCTTCCTTGGCCTCACATATAAACCCTTTCAATTCTTTAGTCAAGGCGGTGACTCATCACCGGAGGCACTAATAGCATTTTCCCAGTGAAGATTTACTCTCCTTTTGATGTAGGCTGCTATCGCCCTAAGACTCACTGCGCCCGGACGTTTTCCGTGGCACTGTCTCCGACCCTATACCCCACGTTGGCCTGGAGCTGAGCTTGGATGCCAACAGCATCCCACTTCAGCATGCCTACAAGTTTAAAATGCAGTTTTCACACTCCCCACCGAGGGCCTGCAAGCTGAATTTCACAGGAAAACTTTCATCTGTCAATCCTGAAGTGGCTGGGGCCACATTGATTCTTTACCCCATGCCTGCCTCAGCCTCTGCCTTGGTACTACCCCTTTTATTTAAGGGGCTTTTTCTGCATCACCTCATAAGAACATGCCATGCTGGGTCAGACCAAGGGTCCATCAAGCCCAGCATCCTGTTTCCAACAGAGGCCAAACCAGGTCACAAGAACCTGTCAATAACCCAAACACTAAGAAGATCCCATGCTACTGATGCAATTAATAGCAGTGGCTATTCCCTAAGTAAATTTGATAAATAGCAGTTAATGGACTTCTCCTCCAAGAAATCCAATCCTTTTTTAAACCCAGCTACACCAACTGCACTAACCACATCCTCTGGCAACAAATTCCAGAGCTTTATTGTGCATTGAGTGAAAAAGAATTTTCACTTAAATGTGCTACTTGCTAACTTCATGGAATGCCCCCTCGTCCTTCTATTATTCAAAAGTGTAAATAACCGATTCACATCTACCCGTTCTAGACCTCTCATGATTTTAAACACCTCTATCATATCCCCCCTCAGCCATCTCTTCTCCAAGCTGAAGAGTCCTAACCTCTTTAGTCTTTCCTCATAGGGGCGCTGTTCCATCCCCTTTATCATTTTGGTAGCCCTTCTCTGTTCCTTCTCCATCGCAATTATATCTTTTTTGAGATGCGGCGACCAGAATTGTACACAGTATTCAAGGTGCGGTCTCACCATGGAGTGATACAGAGGCATTATGACATTTTCCGTTTTATTCACCATTAGCCTCAGTCTTCAGTGTAGCTCATAAGTTGTGAGATCTGTGCTGCCAGCCTTCCATGGTGCTCACTGACACGGAGGATCCTCTGGCAAGTTCCTTCCCTATCAGGAACAGGCAGTCAATCATAAACTGCAAATATCACTTGGAGGTTTGCTGCTCCAAAGGTGAATTTAATGCAAATAAGTTTCTTCCCTGGTAACAACTGCTCAGACAGCATCAACGGCTGCCACACAATTCCAGGGTCTTAATTTTTCCAGGGACTTCGAGTCGGACTTGACTTTCCCACAGACTGCTTTAGGTCCAGCTGTAGAGGATCACTATGGAGAGTTTCAGTGCCTCCCTCTTTCTTCCTTAAACTGCTCGCTCTGTGTGTATTAAAATCTAAATATATGTGCTACTCTGCCTCTACCAGACCGCACTGCCTGGGTTTCTTTCACTGAATTTATATCGTGGGTCCTTCCCGACGCAGTCCCATCGGCAAAATATGGCTGTGTTGGGGGACTATATTTCTTTTGAATATTCATGAATAAATCAGCTCTGCCAGCATACTGAAAATTCACCTCTTGGAATGAGTGATCTTTTCCCAAAATTGAACAGTCTTACCTTATCGTGTTCCTGTTACTGACATTTTATTTGTGATTACTTTACGTTCCATGTCTACATGTGAGGTCCGCCACCTTTGCATCAGGCAGGTAAGTTACCAAGCGATCCTCAGGCCCACCAGCCACCCAGCTATCTACATTCCTAATAATCAAAGCACCAACTGTGATGGCCAACCTAACCCTTCCCTCCTGGACATTAACCCCTGGAGACTGAGTGTAAGAGGAAAGTATGTCACCTGGACAGCAGGTCCTTGCTCCAAGATCACTTCCCACAATAATATACTATGCTATCTGACCAGGTGACCTTGTTCCTCTAAAGCAGCACAGGGGCTACTGGACTGGAATTGGGACTTGGCTAGTCCCTGAAGGTCTCTACTTACCTCTGTTTCCCTCAGCTCCTCCAGATCTGCTACTTAAGCCTCCAGCGATCAGACTTGGTCGCCGAGGGCTTGGAGCTCTTTGCACCAGTTGCACACATACAACCTCACCCACTGGTACACAATAATACATGCGACACTTTATTTATTTACTGCCTTTAGCAAATAAATTTAAACAAAAACAGTTTACAACATTGAGCATAAAAATAATAAATACTAAACTTTCATAAAGTGAAAGTAAAAATAAATATGTACATCAATAGGACTGGATATATGCAAAGGAACAAATTATGACTGTTGAGTTCCTAGTTAATTTAGGTTGCTATGGGAGTATGGATGTATAATTCAGAGTTATTTAAATTTATATGATATAATTACAGTGGTCCCTTGACTTACAAACTCAATTGGTTCCAGAGGGCAGGTTGTAACTCAAGTTGGTTGTAAGTCAAGACTATTTTTTCCATAGGAAATAATGGAAATACCCATAATGCATTCCAAACCTCCCAAAAGCACCCCTTATCTAACCATTTCTATAATAAAAAATGATTGTATAATGTCTGTAATTACCAGAAACACCACTACTGTCCTAGTGTACTCACCAAAAAGTTACAAAATGTGCCTAGCCTACCAGAAACAACAATTTCACCTCCTCCACCAGTTCCTTTATGATATCTGCATAAGGACTCTCTACCTGGGTAACATCAAGCTAGGTTGAGAGAACATTGCACAAATCTCATCTTTGGGCGAGTTTCCTCACTCCGAAGGTCATCAAATCTTCACAAGACTGCACTACTCTGTTTGTATGCCACACTCTGCATGTCAAAGTGGCCCCTAACCCCTACACTAATTCTTACACCTCACCTAGAGTAACTAGGTGGGCCTCATATAGGGGTATAAATACCTACCTAGTATGAGGGCATTATGGCGCTCTCCCCCCCGAATGGAAATATTTTGGTTGTAACTCGAGATCTGTTCATAACTCAAAACCAGAATTTTGGTCATTACTCGAACTTTGGTCATACCTCAAGACCGGGAAAGTTGGTCATAACCTGAGTTGGTCATAACTCGAACCGGTCGTAACTCGAGGGCCCACTGTAATGTTAATTTGGCAATGACCTGCAAGGAGACAAATAATCTAATTGAAGATGGCTAGGCCATTCCCTTGTTCTAGATAAATCGCAGATTGTTTTTTGCTGTGAAAATGTCTCTTGCCCTCTACATGGGATAAGAGTTTATAAACCAAATAATGAGCCTGGGGTAAGTAGGAGATGAGGTGGTTGAGGGGAAAGAAAGACACTAAAAGAAATTACCTACCTCCCTAGCCTTTTTTTTTTTTAATCAGACACATACACACTAAAAGAAATTACTTACCTTTCCTAGCTTTTAATCAAGACATACATAGACACTACAAGCTAATTTACCCTACAATTTTACCTCTCCCAAACTTTTAAGTCCCAAAATTATCCAGCATACAATACTTACCAACCCTTTTTGGCCACCAGCCAAATCTTCTCAGTACTCCCTCAGGATTGAGGGTTACTGAGCTCTTCCCCTGCAATATATCTTGTACTTCAAAGGCAAACTTGTACTAACAAACCCTTTTGATGATAGTTTGCTAGTCACCCTGTGCTGTTGTTCCTGTGTAACAACTTGATACCTACTCAAATCAATCACATTTCTCGCACACCTTTTCAAAGCAAGTGTGGTAGGTCCAGCGGTGAATGGCTGAATGGCTTGATAAGTCAGAGGAAACACCAAGTAGACTCTCACTGTGACTTCAGAGCGCTTTATTTACAGTGGATTTAACACAAATTGGCAGCTCGCCTTCACATCATGTGTTACAACAAAACAATATCACTCCACTTACTTCAGGTATGCACAGACCTTTAGTTACGGGAGGTCCTTGCAATCAGTAGCTCTCGCTCTCTCTCTGTTTCTCAGGGCCTCTTCCCCAAGCTCTCTCTGCCCTGCCAACTTAACCCCTGGCTAAAAGGATCTCCCCTGGACCAGAATACCTGGCAGTGCTGATTCTTAAGGAGGACCAGGCCAGCTACCTGTGACCGGTTCTTTAAGGTGGTTTGAGGGATTTTGTTATGGACTCCCTCACAGCAAATTACCAACCCTTTTCTGGATTTTATTTTCTAGTCAAGACATACAGACAGACACTAAAAGAAATTACATACCATCCTAGCCTTTCTTTTAAATCATGGCACACACACACTAACAGTAAAGGAAATTACCAGCCTCCTTAGCCTGTTTTTTTAATCAAAGAACTGTGTTCTTGTAGGACTGTTACTGCTGAGCCTTCACCTCCCGCCCTGCCTCTCTCTTGGTTGTATTGTCTGTTTTATTAAATATGAATGGTGTGCTGTAATCCGCTTTGATCACTTTTTTTTGGAAAATCGTAGAATATAAGATTATATAAATAAGTAGGTTATAATGGGGTGCTTTGAACTCACAAGCTAAAATGTTTAAAATAGAAAAACCTTCTCCTAGCCTGCCTCTCTCTTGGTTTACTGCCTGTGTTCTGCCATTGTTCCAGTCTAGCCTCCTCCTGAGCCCCTTTCATGGTGCCTCGGGGTGCTCTTCCCACTGTTTGTAAGGCTTTACTTCTCTCCCAGTGCCTTGGGCTGTTCATAGCTCTGTTGGGGCTACTTTTCCCCCTATTACTGTGCCTTGGGTTATTCATGCCACTTTTGGTGTCCGTTTGCCCCATTCTTGGTGTCTGGAAGTTCTGTTCCTGTGCAACTGATGTCTACCGGCAACTTTCTTTAAAATGGGATAGAAAACTCCAATGTTAGATATTAAAATAGGATGCATTGCTTCCCTCTTTGACTTTAATGGAGAATGAATGACAGAAATAAACAAATACAATTTTGGGGCCCAACAAACCAAAATAACAAAATATTTTTCTGCATGCATCCCTAGTACTCTCCGCTCCCACCACTAATCAAAGGAGCAGAGAATCTGTCAAAATGTTTCACCCATATCCCCTTTCAGAAATTCCGTGCCCCATCAATGATTGCCGGACAGTATATCTCTGTGCCACATCTCACCAATGGGGAAACACTGCCCTATGCATGCCACTATTCCACCGTGGGCTGATTCCATTGCCCTGCCACACTGTTTGGCCATCTTCAGATCATCAGATGCACTCACCCTCCCATCTAGGCGTTGCCAATAAGTCCATGTCATAATGGACTGAGCCAGTCCATGTCACAATGGACTGAGCCAGTCCTGCTTTATCTTACCGCCTGCATGGTGAGACAAGTGCTTTTCTTAAGGAAATCAAAACTACAGGTCCATGCATGCAGTAAAGTTCACTGAAATAGCCTGTCCCTTGGATATGCAAGTGTTAGCAACCCTATGTGCAATTTGATGGTTCTCATTACTTCAACCATCTTCCTTGAATTTTTTCTTCAAATGCTTTTTTCCAGTTTCTTTGATTGCGCTCAACACTTCAAAGAAGCATTTACTAAAATTACCTGATCCGATGTGGACAGTAACCAATCTACGGCCAGTATTAATACTGAGGGACTTAATTATTGGAGGAATCAGCTGGGGTAGGAAAGCAAATCAACCAAGGAGAATGCAGTTTGTGGGAATGTATAAGGATAGCAACCTAGGTGAGGACTAGTTTTGTGTCTGGTCCTTAGAAACCAGGAGGGGGACTGAGAGGTCAGGGAACATTTTGGCACAAGGACCGCAATGTCATAGTGTTGCAGAGCAGTACTAAAGCAGAAGAGACATGATAAATAAACCAAGACATTCAATTTTAAAAAGGCCCAACTATCCATTTCTGAGTGGCTTGCTGGCTAAGGTCAAGCCAAGAACTCGAAATTGCATTTATAGCCCTCCGTTTCACCAGACTCTGTTCTGGTGAAGGCAAGAACCCGAAATTGCATTTATAGCCCTCCGTTTCACCAGACTCTGTTCTGGTGAAGCCAAGAACCCGAAATTGCATTTATAGCCCTCCGTCTCATCAGATTCTGTTCTGGTGAAGCCATGAACCCGAAATTGCATTTATAGCCCTCCGTTTCACCAGACTCTGTTCTGGTGAAGCCAAGAACCCAAAATTGCATTTATAGCCCTCCGTCTCATCAGATTCTGTTCTGGTGAAGGCAAGAACCCAAAATTGCATTTATAGCCCTCCGTTTCACCAGACTCTGTTCTGGTGAAGCCAAGAACCCGAAATTGCATTTATAGCCCTCCATTTCACCAGACTCTGTTCTGGTGAAGCCAAGAACCCGAAATTGCATTTATAGCCCTCCGTCTCATCAGATTCTGTTCTGGTGAAGGCAAGAACCCAAAATTGCATTTATAGCCCTCCGTCTCATCAGATTCTGTTCTGGTGAAGGCAAGAACCCAAAATTGCATTTATAGCCCTCCGTTTCACCAGACTCTGTTCTGGTGAAGCCAAGAACCCGAAATTGCATTTATAGCCCTCCGTCTCATCAGATTCTGTTCTGGTGAAGGCAAGAACCCGAAATTGCATTTATAGCCCTCCGTTTTACCAGACTCTGTTCTGGTGAAGCCAAGAACCCAAAATTGCATTTATAGCCCTCCGTCTCATCAGACTCTGTTCTGGTGAAGCCAAGAACCCGAAATTGCATTTATAGCCCTCCATTTCACCAGACTCTGTTCTGGTGAAGCCAAGAACCCAAAATTGCATTTATAGCCCTCCGTCTCATCAGATTCTGTTCTGGTGAAGGCAAGAACCCAAAATTGCATTTATAGCCCTCCGTTTCACCAGACTCTGTTCTGGTGAAGCCAAGAACCCGAAATTGCATTTATAGCCCTCCATTTCACCAGACTCTGTTCTGGTGAAGCCAAGAACCCGAAATTGCATTTATAGCCCTCCGTCTCATCAGATTCTGTTCTGGTGAAGGCAAGAACCCAAAATTGCATTTATAGCCCTCCGTCTCATCAGATTCTGTTCTGGTGAAGGCAAGAACCCAAAATTGCATTTATAGCCCTCCGTTTCACCAGACTCTGTTCTGGTGAAGCCAAGAACCCGAAATTGCATTTATAGCCCTCCGTCTCATCAGATTCTGTTCTGGTGAAGGCAAGAACCCGAAATTGCATTTATAGCCCTCCGTTTTACCAGACTCTGTTCTGGTGAAGCCAAGAACCCAAAATTGCATTTATAGCCCTCCGTCTCATCAGACTCTGTTCTGGTGAAGCCAAGAACCCGAAATTGCATTTATAGCCCTCCGTTTTACCAGACTCTGTTCTGGTGAAGCCAAGAACCCGAAATTGCATTTATAGCCCTCCGTTTCACCAGACTCTGTTCTGGTGAAGCCAAGAACCCGAAATTGCATTTATAGCCCTCCGTCTCATCAGACTCTGTTCTGGTGAAGCCAAGAACCCGAAATTGCATTTATAGCCCTCCGTTTCACCAGACTCTGTTCTGGTGAAGCCAAGAACCCGAAATTGCATTTATAGCCCTCCGTCTCATCAGACTCTGTTCTGGTGAAGCCAAGAACCCGAAATTGCATTTATAGCCCTCCGTTTTACCAGACTCTGTTCTGGTGAAGCCAAGAACCCGAAATTGCATTTATAGCCCTCCGTCTCATCAGATTCTGTTCTGGTGAAGCCATGAACCCGAAATTGCATTTATAGCCCTCCGTTTCACCAGACTCTGTTCTGGTGAAGCCAAGAACCCGAAATTGCATTTATAGCCCTCCGTTTTACCAGACTCTGTTCTGGTGAAGCCAAGAACCCGAAATTGCATTTATAGCCCTCCGTTTCACCAGACTCTGTTCTGGTGAAGCCAAGAACCCGAAATTGCATTTATAGCCCTCCGTTTTACCAGACTCTGTTCTGGTGAAGCCAAGAACCCGAAATTGCATTTATAGCCCTCCGTTTCACCAGACTCTGTTCTGGTGAAGCCAAGAACCCGAAATTGCATTTATAGCCCTCCGTCTCATCAGACTCTGTTCTGGTGAAGCCAAGAACCCGAAATTGCATTTATAGCCCTCCGTTTTACCAGACTCTGTTCTGGTGAAGCCAAGAACCCGAAATTGCATTTATAGCCCTCCGTTTCACCAGACTCTGTTCTGGTGAAGCCAAGAACCCGAAATTGCATTTATAGCCCTCCGTCTCATCAGACTCTGTTCTGGTGAAGCCAAGAACCCGAAATTGCATATATAGCCCTCCGTTTTACCAGACTCTGTTCTGGTGAAGCCAAGAACCCGAAATTGCATTTATAGCCCTCCGTCTCATCAGATTCTGTTCTGGTGAAGCCATGAACCCGAAATTGCATTTATAGCCCTCCGTTTCACCAGACTCTGTTCTGGTGAAGCCAAGAACCCGAAATTGCATTTATAGCCCTCCGTTTCACCAGACTCTGTTCTGGTGAAGCCAAGAACCCGAAATTGCATTTATAGCCCTCCGTTTCACCAGACTCTGTTCTGGTGAAGCCAAGAACCCGAAATTGCATTTATAGCCCTCCGTTTTACCAGACTCTGTTCTGGTGAAGCCAAGAAACCGAAATTGCATTTATAGCCCTCCGTTTTACCAGACTCTGTTCTGGTGAAGCCAAGAACCCGAAATTGCATTTATAGCCCTCCGTTTTACCAGACTCTGTTCTGGTGAAGCCAAGAACCCGAAATTGCATTTATAGCCCTCCGTTTTACCAGACTCTGTTCTGGTGAAGCCAAGAACCCGAAATTGTATTAATAGTTCTCCATTTTACCAGAATCTGTTCTGTCTTTCCCAAATTTATTGGAAAAGACACCAGAGAGAAACGGGAGGACTTAAAAAGATTTTGCACGTTTGTGAAGAGGTGAGCAGGCCCACAGGACACAAATGTCAGAACCAAAACAGTAAATATGTTTTCAAACGCCTTGCACCATTGCAGATTATGGGGGCACTTTGAATGAGCATTTAAAGGGACAATTTGAAAGGGCTGGGGCCCGCACAGCCCCCTTTGCAAACGAGGTGCGAGACCATCCTGCGTCGCACCTGCTGCTTTCCCCAACTCAAACCCCCCCACCCCCCGCAGCTCTTTGGAAAGCGGTGATGACAACCGTGGGAACGTTTTTACTGTCCTGGAGAACGCCCTACCTGGCTACCTACCTCATTACCCGGGTGTCTTCAGGAATACCGCCCCCCCCCCCCCCGGACTCAGCTACAGAGACAAGTAAAATGGGGGAAGCAATGAAGTAAAAAGAGGGTAAGGAAGAGAGAAACGTTTACACTAGAAAGGGCAAAGTGTGTAAGGCAGGTGATGGGAGGACAATCTGAAATTAGCCACGGGGCCTATGTAATTACCTGAAATTCAGCACGCAGCTTCTTAACTCCCACGGCACCAAGCATAAAATGAGGATGAAGATTGTCCTCAGGTTTCAACCCTGGGGGGGACGGCTGATGGATAACTGAGTTCGTCCACCAGGAAGAGGGAGCCAAGACTTAGCCCAGACACAAGCCCGAGCTGAGGGAAGAGGGTATGTGAGAGGATCCATAAGAAACTCCTTCCAACCCCCTTAAAGGTCTGGTCACAGGTAGCTGGCCTGGTCCTCCTTAAGGATCAGCACTGCAAGGGATTCTGGTCCAGGGAGTGCCCCCAGGCTTAGTGCACCGAAAAATGGGATTTATGCACATAAAATACCGACAGCGGAACTCCGGCTTCCGATGGTAGACTAACACTAGCCCTGGGAACATTAGTCTCCACCTCAGACCAGGAGTAACACTTCTGGCACTAAGAAAAGACGAGATAAGCCAGAGGGGGGGAGAGTAATAGTAGCAATTAGGAAATGCCTTCATCTGCATGGGATTTCGGGGTGAGGGCGCTGAATCGGAAGGAAAGCTTGCACACAGCTGCGGGTAAATCTTTGCGCACCTTCTTACATCGGGCCCCGTGAAAGAAATCTTGCTAAAGGCTGCAAGCCCCAGCCCAGAAGGCTCCTTAAGCAACATTATGAATGAGGAGAGGGGGGATTCTGCTGGTCACATCGTGGCTGCCGCGGGAAACAAACTTACTGGGCAGAGCCGCACAGCTGAAGTCCAAAGCAACTTTTTTTTGCTTCCTTATTTATTGTGAACCACTTGGGGAAGAAAACCTAATAATGGGAAACAAACCCAGAAGGCATGAGCTTTCCGCAAGCCAGAATTGGGGAAAGGAAGAGCAGGAGTGGGTGCCATCTGTCTAGGTCTGCTGGGGGAAATGGTCAGAATGGATCCTCGTATTTTGGGACTCCACTGCGGTCGGGCATGTTCCTAAGGACTGCTCTCCCCAGAGTCCTTTAGAGGAAAGTTGGATTTGCTGGAGCTTGCGAGAAATTCTTTGAGGTAACCCCCATCATAAATCCTATTGTGCCATGGCAGCCCTTAGCATGACTTCTGCTGGGAATACACGGGGCCCCCAGCCATGTCCAGCACGCATTAGTGGTTAGTATGGTAAAGTGTTACTACTCTGTGCTTCCATAATATTCTTACCAGGGGTTTTACATGTGCTTTTATTGAATTATTAAATTTATTAGAATTTAATCCAAATGACTATAAATTGCCCTATAAAAGTCATCCATATGAATAGATTTCTTACCGTATCATGAAATTAATTCATGGAAAATTACTTAGTAATGACAAATTGAAAAGAAATCTATAAATGTACATTCATGTGTTCTCTGTACTTACCAGTGGTCATTGGAAACCTGGAGAAAGAGCGATATCAGCAACACAGTGAGTGATAACAGCTCAGGAACCTGGAAACCACACTTAGGGGACTGCATGATCCCTCAGGAACGTGGCAATAACACTCAAGAGCGTGATAACAACCTGGGAACAAGCATTAGCATCTTGCGAGCCAGGATACAGCACATCGGAGTTAGGGATCTCATCAGACCGGGATCCTGGAACGAACACGGCTAATCGAACCATGCTGCCAGATGGAGATCCTGGAGCAAGCACAGCCAAATGAGCCGTGCTGCCAGTTGGTAGCCCTGGAGCAAGGACGGCCAAGTGAGCCATGCTGCCAGATGGAAGTCCTGAAGCCGGAAGAGAAATGCAAGTGCTACCAGCAGGTGGAGAGAGATGATGACGACGATGTCAATGATGAACAGGCCACAATGTACCAGGATCTGGAGCATCAGGAACTTGCGAAGCAACTTGAACAGTACTGTCATCTGGAGAACTTGGAGAAAGCAGAGCATAAGAGGAGGTACCAATGGTTAGAAAATGTGGAGAAAGCAAAACAGTATGAGCAGTACCAACAGATAGAGAACCAGGACTTAGCCAAGAGAAATGAATGGTACCGGGAAAAGGAGAACCTTGAGAAAACCCAGCAAAACAAGCGATACCAGCAGGTGGAGAGCCAAGAAAAAGCACAGCAAAATGAAAGATACCAGGATCTAGAGAAGATGGACTCATCACGAAGATGCAAACAGTACTGCCAGCTGCACAACATGGAGTCGGCAAAGATATGCGAGAAGTACTGCCAGCTGCACAACATGGAGTCGGCAAAGATGTGCGAGAAGTACCGGCAGCTGCACAATAAGGAATCAGCAAAGATGAGCGAGCAGTACCGACAGTTGGAGAATATGGAGACGGGAAAGGTGAGAGAACTTTACAAGCATCTGGACAATAAGGACTCAACCAAAAGGTGTGAGGAGTATCAACAGCTGGCAAATATGGAGTCAAGAAAGGTGAGGGACCATTACAGGCATCTGGACAATACTGACTTAGTAAAGAGGGGTGAGGAATACCGGCAGGTGGAGAATATGGAGCTAGGAAAGATGAAAGATATATATCAAGAGGTGAACGACAGAGAAACAGCAAACAGGAGGGAGCACTACCAGCAGGCGCAGAAGATGGAGTCCGCAAAGAGGAATCAGAAATACTGGCAACTGGAGAATTCAGAGTCAGGAAAAACAAATGAGCACTACAGGCAGCTGGACAGAGAGAAGACAGGAAGGAGGCGAGAGCAATTCCAGGAACTGGACAACCAAGAGGTAGTACGGCGGTGTGAACAGTACCGACAGGTGGAGAACATGGAATCGGGGAAACTGAAGGAGCTTTACAGGCAGCTGGAGAAGATGGAGTCGGGGAAGATAAACGATAAATACAGGCAGCTGGAGAAGATAGAGTCGGGGAAGAGGAGAGAGCAGTACCAGCAGGTGGACAGCCAAGAGGCAGTGAAAAGGAATGAGCTCTACCAGCAGGTGGACAGCAAGGAGGCCGCAAAGAGGTGCGAGAAATACTGGCAAGTGGAGTGTTCAGAGAAAGCTCATCAAAATCAGTATTACAAGCAGCTCGAGAGCCTGGAAAAGGAGAAGAGGAACAAGTGCTACCAACAGCTGGAGAACATGGAGAGGCAAGATCGTGAGGACCGATACCAGAAGCTGGAGAACCACAGGAAAGCTTGGAGAGGGCCAGGCAGAATTAATTGTATAGAGTGCCGGAGAACCTGGTAACGAGGGAGTAAGGGAAGCAACAGCAACCTTGGAAAAGCCAGCAGCTCCTGTAGGACAGCAGGAAATGCTAGTGATGTCAGAATCAAACAAAACCAGAAATGTCAAATTGATTGTTCAGAATAGGAATAAAGCAATGATTAAGCAATGCCCTCAAGAAAAGAGTCATTCAGTTTTGAGTGGTGAAGCTTTGGTAGAGTGTGGAAAATAAATAGGTATACAATAAAAGCATTCAAATGAATAGCATGCGCAAAACCAGAACATGCCACAATATACGAACCAGCACAGAACTGGGCACTGGAGGGCATGGGCTTTGTTAAAAAGAGGGGAAGGGAAAAACCTAATTGCATTAAAGTTTATAAAGTACCAGGTCCAGATGGCATTTATCCTAGGGCTTGTAATCATTTCAGTAAAGTCCTTGCAAGACACCTACAAGAACACTTTCATTGCAGGCAAGATCTCAGCAGACTGTTACAATGGTTTATAAGAAGGTCACTAAAACCAAACTGGAGAATCACAAGAGCAGTAATCTTGATTTCCATGCCAGGAAAGATAATAGATGTCATTATTAAAGAACAGCTTAAATATCCTGCCTTATTCTTCTGTTGGTAACTCTCCATTGTTGCTCATTGTTGCGTTCTGGTAGCCATCACTCACAGTTATCATGATTTTTTTTCTTTTTATGTTATTATTACACAATCTTGCCATGGCAGCAATAATCCTAACACATATAAACCAACCTCCAGTTATTAAATTGCGCTTCAAATTCCTTTTATCTAATACTCACACAATGATCACTGTCAAGGAAACTTCCCTATACATTTGACCTCATAATAGGCTCCTAACAGCATGCGTCTGCCTTCTTAGCCTTATTTATAATCACAGGTCTAGTCTTGGTTTTTTCAAAAATGTTTCTTTTGCACATAAAACATTAGTACTTATCTTTATCTTGAAGTGTTCATTCAGTTAACCCCATATATAATCATGATAACCGAACATGCGTCTGTGTTTCAATACTCAGGATCTGCATCAGGGGGATGTTTCCATCATGTTTAAATCAGATTTTCAAATGATTTGATCAAACCAGCATTACTACCTAACTTGGGCCTGGATTTATCAAAATGCAGTAAATATCGCATGCAATAGGAAAAGGGGTATGTTTTATTGTAATAGCCTGTTTATCACAAAGTGCACTATTTTACCATTACCGAAGAGTGAGATACACTGGGGGGAGGAGAGAGAGAGCGAGCACCTAGTTATAAGGGCCTTATAGTAGTTAGGTATATATACCTCTATATGAGGCCCACCTAATAACTCGAGGTGAGGTTTAGGTAGTAGTGTATGGCTTAGGGGCCACTTTGATATTCAGAGTGAGATGTACAAACAGAACAGTACACTCTTGTGAAGATTTGATGTCCTTCGGAGCGAGGAAATTCACCCAAAGATGAGATTTGTACAATGTTTTCTCAACCTAGCTTGATGGACTCTCTATCTGGGTAACATCAGCCCACTTGGCCAGAAATCCCGCCCCAATCTCCTCCCCTTTTCCAAATTTGCATCTCACCATGCATTATGTTGCTGTTCGCATGCGCAAACGCCTTAATGCATGCGAAAACGCCATAAAGCACTTTGATAAATGACCCCCTTGGTGCCAAAAATGGACCGGGTTCATCGAAAATTTGATTTAAACATGACGGAAACATCCCCCTGAAGCAGATCTTGAGTATCAAAACACAGACCGGAGGTTGGTTTGTGTGTGTATCTATGTCCCTTGGTTTTAACATCCCACTCAACTAGACGCAATAATCCTAAACCAAGAATTAAGAAGCAATGACTCCCTTCAGAGCCTGGTAGAAGAGCGTTGTAAACAGACCTGAAAGTACTGCTACATACAGTGCCACAGCCAGAGAGTCCCTAGCCCTAACCAGCATGAGGAGCAGGAGCAGGATTTAAAATCAAACCCAGGTCACCAGCACATCAGCATGCAACTCTATTGCTGGGCCATCAGACCAACCCCAGATTAAATGCTATATCTGAAAGGTCAAGGGAAGGAAACAATGGTCAACATGAGTTCAGGGCAATAGCTTTTGGCCAACAAACCAGTGTCTACAGAATGTGAGCATTGATCTTCATACAGAATTAAGTTAGATATAAATTATTTGAACTTTACTAAGGCTTTGTCATAGTATCACACAAAGTGCTGCCGTTCAAGGTGAGCTAAATAAAAGAAAATTATTCCTTTCCTGCTAATTTTCGTTCCTGTAATACCATGGATCATTCCAGACGGTGGGTTATGTTCCCTGTCCAGCAGATGGAGTCAGAACACAAAATTCCCAGGGGAGGACCCATATAACCACGCCTCCCCTGTAACAGCTCTCAGTAACTAGACTAACAAAGCCCAAAAGAGAGACTAAAAACAGAGGGATCAAATAATCAAAGAAGGAATTGAAATAACCGCTGTCCAAATAAACAGCAACTAAATTCTGAACAGTGAACTTGCAAACAGCAGTGCATGAACAAAAAAGATGCGCAGTATTCGAAATACAGAGTAAAAGATTGTTAAGACAGGTAGGCAGGGATGTCCCACAAGCAAACCCCCAAACCAAGGGAGGGTGTCTGGAATGATCCATGGTATTACAGGAACGAAAATTAGCAGATAAGGAATAATTTTCTTTCCCCTCTACATACCAGGATCATTCCAGACGTTGGGATGTACCAAAGCTTTCCCATCACGGGTGGGCCGCAGACAGCCCTGCTCGTATTTATTTATTTATTTATTTATTTAAAGCTTTTCTATACCGACTTTCATGATACAGATCAAATCAAATCGGTTTACAGGGAACAAAAGCATTATAACGTTAACCATAACCAGAAGGAGCGGAAAGTTACAATAAAACAGGGGGATGTAACTGGGAGGTGATAAGCAGAGGGGGAAAGAAAAACTCAATAACTAATTACAACTAAAGAGATGGCAGGTACTAGAGCCTATTACCTTGTCTCCAAGCTGACCGCCCGACGGAGCACCGACGTCCAGGCGATAATGTCTTGCAAAAGTATGGATCGACTTCCAGGTGGCCGCCCTACAAATCTCCTGAGTGGAGACGGAGGAGCTCTCCGCCCAAGATGTCGCCTGGGCTTGAAGAGAATGAGCCTTGACAACCAGCGGAGGGGACTTACCTACGCCAAGGTACGCTGCTATGATCGCTCCCTTCAACCACCGCGCTTTAGATTGTTTGGAGGCCATGCAACCCTTCCGGGGTCCGGACCAGAGGATAAACAGATGATCAGAGAGCCGAAAATCATTAGTCACCTCCAGATAGCGTATCAGAGACTGCCGTACATCCAGTCTACGCAGGTCTCCAGACTCAGAAGAGGCAAAAGATGGTAATTCCACCGATTGGTTGAGGTGGAATGCCAAAACCACTTTAGGGAGAAAAGAAGGAACCGTCCTCAGCGAAACCCATTCAGGCGTGAAACGAAGGTATGGTTCACGACAGGATAGGGCCTGCAGCTCGGAAATATGTCTTGCTGAACTGATTGCCACGAGGAAAATAGTCTTGAGAGTGACGTCCTTGATGGTAGCCGAGCTTAGAGGTTCAAACGGCGAACCACAGAGGACTCGGAACACCAGATTCAGATTCCACGACGGACAAGGTGGGCAAATCGGAGGCTTCAAGTGTTTCACTCCTTTAAGGAAACGTGAGACGTCCAGATGCGAGGACAGAAACTCCTTATTTCCACTGCGAAGAAAAGCCCCCAAGGCCGCCACCTGAACCCAAAGAGAATTGTAAGCAAGACCCAAATCCAAACCTGCCTGCAAGAAAGAAAGGACTTGTGGCACTGAGGCCTGCATGGGAAGAATGTCATTCGCTCCACACCAATCCTCAAAGACCTTCCAGACTCGAACATAGGTAACAGAGGTGGACATCTTACGTGCTTTCAGTAGCATTGAAATAACCGGCTCCAGATAACCGCGCCTCCTCAACTGACACCTCTCAAAAGCCAGGCCGCAAGACAGAAGCGATCTGCCTCCTTGAAAAATATTGGTCCCTGGTGTAGAAGACGTAGCAGCTGACCGAGACGAAGGGGACCCTCCACCGTCAAATTGCGCAGATCCGCGAACCACGGTCGTCGGGGCCACTCTGGCGCCACAAGGATCACCGGCCCTTGGTGTGCCTCTATCCTGCGGATGACCTTGCCCACGAGGGGCCACGGTGGGAAAAATATTGGAGACAGTGGCGCGGCCAGGGCAGGACCAGCGCGTCCACACCCTTGGCGCCGCACTCCCGCCTGCGGCTGAAGAAGCGGGCGGCCTTTGCATTTCCGGCGGTTGCCATTAGGTCTACGTGCGGTGTCCCCCATCGCCGTACTATTATTCGCATCACCTGCTGCGAGAGCTCCCACTCTCCGGGATCCAAGTTTTGTCGGCTGAGAAAGACTGCCTGTACGTTGTCCACTCCCGCTATATGCGAGGCCGCTAGTCGTTGGAGGTGAAGCTCTGCCCATTCTATCAATTTGTCGGTTTCCAGAGAGACCAACCGATTTCTCGTGCCTCCCTGGCGATTGATGTACGCCACTGTAGTCGCATTGTCAGATAGCACCCTGACTGCTTGATGGCGTACTATGGGGAAGAAACCCTGTAATGCCAGACGGACCGCCCTAGTCTCCAAGCGGTTGATGGGCCACTTCGACTGTTCCTCTGTCCATCGACCCTGGATTGAGCTGTCCCGACAGACCGCTCCCCAGCCTGTGAGGCTGGCGTCCGTGGTGATAATCACCCAATCCGGGTCCTCCAGCGACACCCCCTGAGCTAGGTGCCGCGGTTCCAGCCACCAATGGAGACTGATGAAGGTTCCTCTCGGAATCTGAAGGATTGCCTGGAAATCTCTCGACACCGACTGCCACCGGGAGAGTAGGGATCTCTGCAGAGGCCTCAGATGCATGAATGCCCAAGGAACCAGATCGATGGTCGAGGCCATGGTCCCCAGTACCTGCAGGTAGTCCCAGGCAGTGGGCGTCTCGAGCGCCATAAATCCTTGAATCTGCTGACGCAGAGAATGAGCTCTGCCTGGATGCAGAAAAACCCTGGCATTCTTGGTGTCGAAGTGAGCTCCCAGAAAATCCAACGATTGGGACAGGACCAGGCTGCTCTTGGTGAAGTTGACAATCCATCCCAGAGATTGGAGAAGTTGTACCACTCTGTCGACTGCGAGGATACACTGCGCTCGTGACTTTGCACGGATGAGCCAATCGTCTAGGTAAGGATGCACAAGGATGCCTTCCTTGCGCAAGGTTGCCGCCACTACCACCATGATCTTCGTGAAAACCCGTGGAGCTGTGGCCAGGCCAAAGGGAAGAGCGCGAAATTGGAAGTGTTGACCCAAAATTTTGAAGCGTAGGTAACGCTGATGAGCTTGACAAATTGGTATGTGGAGATACGCCTCCGTGAGATCCAACGAAGCCAAGAATTCTCCCGGATGAACTGCCGCTAACACTGAACGGAGCGTCTCCATGCGGAAACGAGGGACTCTGAGGGACCGGTTGACCTGCTTGAGGTCCAGGATAGGACGAAAAGTACTTTACTTCTTGGGAACCACAAAGTAGATTGAATAATGCCCCCGGCCCAGTTTGGCGGCTGGCACCGGCACTATGGCCCCCAATTGAAGGAGACTATCGAGGGTCTGCCGCACGGCTCCCTGTTTGATTAAGGACCCGCAAGGGGAAAACAGGAACCGGTCCCGAGGAGCGCAAACAAAATCCAAAGCGTAACCGCGTCTTAGAATATCCAGAACCCATTGATCCGACGTGATTTGGACCCACTCTTCGTAGAAGAGAGCAAGGCGTCCCCCCAGTAGAGGGACCACCTCGCGGGTCCGTCTGGCATCATTGGGTAGATTTAGCGGATGTACCAGCACCCTGCGCTTCCTTACCCTGGCGGCGCCCACGAAAGGGCCGGTTCCAGGAGTGCGAACGAGAAGAGGGAGCCCGAGGTGGCTGTTGCCTCTGAGGACGCACTCTCCGCTGGTTACGATAACGGTTTCTGGAGTAATTATATGATCTTGACAAACGGGGTCGATCTTCGGGCAACTTGTGTACCGCGTTCTCATTAAGGGACTTGATGATCTGATCCAAGTCTTCGAAGAGGCATCAGCTGACCAATTGCGAAGCAAAAGGAGCAGACGCACTGAGACCGCCGCCACCATGGTTCGGGCTAGGACCCTTAAAAGATCATATAAAGCATCCGCTCCATAGGCAACCACGGCTTCCAGTCTGTCTGCCTGGTGAGCCTCAGCGTCTGGTAAGGACTGGGAGGTGAGAAGCTGCTGCACCCACCGAAGACCCGTTCGCTGTGCGAGGGAACTGCAGATAGCCGCCCGCATCCCTAAGGCCGAGACCTCAAAGATACGCTTGAGGTAAACCTCCAGGAATAGTGGTATGCTTTGTGACCGCTGATACCGCAGAATCTACGGCGGGAACGTTGAAAATTTCCAAAAAATGGGCCGGCAGAGGATACAATTTTTTTTTTCCATGGCTCTACCGACCCTAAGGTTGGCCTCCGGGGAATCCCATTCCCGAGTAATCAACTGCAAGATCTTGTGATGAGTGGGAAAAGACTTGGCTAGAAGCCGCAGTCCTGCTAGGAGGGGATCCCCCTTCTTGAGAGCCGGGTCAGGCCCCACCGGTTCCGGAGGGGGATCAATATCCATTTCCTGGAGGATGTAGGGAATGAGGTCATCTAACTCCGCCGCTTGGAAGATGCGGAGGACCCTAGGGTCGTCCACCTGGGCCGCCAAGGTGGGGTCGTCCACGTCAGGGTCCTGGGATTGTCCTTCCCCAGACGAAGTCTGTATTATTGATGGTGTCCCGGTAGGGCCAAGAGATGTCCCCGTTCCCCCGCCTACTAAAGGGGGGCGAGCCTGAGGGAGGGTCCCACCCAGGAGGGGGGCAGGACATGGTATCTTGGGGGGAGAGGGTCCCCAGGTCCCGAAGGTCGTGTCTCTGCTCTGAAGAAAAGCCCTGTGCATCAGGACTATGAATTCAGGGGAAAAGGCCTGGCATCCTGAGGGGTCACCCCCCTCTGCCTATCAGGATTAGACTCGGAGTAAGGGTCTAAAACGGGCCTAGAAGTGGCGAACGGAATATCCGTGTCCTCCTCAGAAAGCGCGGCATCAGAATCTTGCAACAAAATGGCCGCCGTTCCCGCGTTGAGAGGGAACGGGACCTGGCTCTTCCTTCCCACGCGGTCTGCAGCTCGAACGTCCTTGCTAGTAGCTGGCGCACATTCCCCCTCGGGGAAGCAGCCTGAGCACAGACCCTCTTCAGAAAATAATCCGGCCCTGTCGGAGCCCTCACCAGGCGCCGCGGACTGCATCGCCGCAGGGAGAGAGAGAGAGGGGGGAGGGAGGCTCTACAGGAGGCTCGCGCCTAAAATGAGTGCCGACCCAGCAACGGACGCTTGCCGCAGTCCCCCACCGACCTAAAGAAGAACTGACGGGGAATTAACCTCCCGACAGCAGGCGGCCCCGGGGAATGGTGCTTCGCGGGGCCGCAGGTCGGGACGTCGGTCGCTCCCCAAAAGGGAGAGGGGAAAACCTGGGTCAGGAGGGAGAGGCCGGCGCTACCGACTTTCACCTCAGAGAGCCGAACGGAGTCCAAAAATTGCAGTCTTCTGCTGAAAAAGAAGATGAAACAAAAGTACACTTACCCCAAACTGAGCCCTCAGTGAGGAAAATGAGAAAAGGAAGAAAACAGGAGGAGAGGGATAGTCCTTTTCCACAGCCGGACCTTTCACTATGGAACTCTATTCCCCCGGATCTAAGGCAAGAACCGTGCCTACCTACTTTCAGAAAAAGGCTTAAGACTTGGCTTTTTAAGCAAGCCTTCCCAGATCCCAATTGAAGGACAGCAACATCATCATATAAGAGACTTCACAATATAATGTAAATAATTAATCCTAACTGCTCGGTTATCTTACTCTAATTCTCTCCCCAGTTATATGATCCTGTTGTATTGTAACTTTAAGATCTCTCTGCACTTGTTTATGTTCCGTTCTTTCGTTCACACCCCCTTGTTATATGTAAACCGGCATGATGTGGTTTCTAATCACGAATGCCGGTATAGAAAAACTCTAAATAAATAAATAAATAAAACTGGCAACAGCCTGTCAGCAAGTCACCAGGCTACAGAGCGATGAGCCAGCACCAGCAGAGAGCTCTCCCCCTGCTGTAAGAGGAGCCTTAGCAAAGTGACCTAAACTGTAAATTTAAAACTTCCTTTTTTTTTTTTTTTTTAAACTTGATCCCCCTGAGGAGGTAGCCCTAAGCTAACAAGCTGGGGACCACACGTCCCCTGCTCACATCTGCTGGAGTCAGAACGTTACTGAGAGCTGTTACAGGGGAGGCCTGGTTATATGGGTCCTCCCCTGGGAATTGTGTGTTCTGACTCCATCTGCTGGACATGGAACATAACCACAGTCTGGAATGATCCTGGTATGTACAGGGAAAATTTGGTTGGAGGGTACCTTCTGGTGAGCAGCAGTCAATGGACACTATTCCAAGGGATATAGAATGCCAGTGACATCCCTACAGGGTCAATGCCGAGTCTGCAGACAAAGGAGCGGATACCTCAAAGATATATAACTGCATGCCAGGAAATCCTGATCAATTTAAAGGGTCTTTTTACAAGTTAGGTCTTGCAGATGGACCTCAGATGGAATAGAGTCACTTTCCCACCAAGGCAAATTCTGTTAGACAGCTGTGAATAACAGCAGTGCACTCCGCTGGTCTGCATCCAGACTGGTCTGACTTTACATTCCATGTCATTACAGCATTTACAGACTGCCTTCTAGAAATAAATGCTATAAAGTGGTTAACATCATTAAAAAAAATATATATCATAAAAATGCAAAAACATGAAAATGCTGATACATAACCCAACTCCAACCTCCACTCTCACCAGGGGTAGGGCAGAGCAACCTAATACGACTCATCAAAATACAATAAAACAGCATAAAAGATTAAAACATCACTTCCTTCTCAACAAAAATTATCCAAAACAGCCTTAGCGCCTCTCTCAGGACCTGAGCCCAGTTTCTACCCAAAGGGCAACTTCACTAATAAAAACAGCACAAATTCCTACAATCACAGAACCAAAAAACAGCAAGAAAATCAAGCATGTCTTCTAATCGCATTTTTAAATTACATTTTTTTTTTTTTAAACGTGTGTCTTACAAACTGGGTGAAACACAATTATTCATGGCCACCATGGAATGGCAACTCAACACCCAACAAATATAATCGGACACCTTTTTGTGAAAATAGTAACTCAGTTTAACATAACAACAACAAAAGATATTCACCAAAGCTTGAAAATACTTACCTTGCAGTATGTCCCGAAATAATGTGAACCTTCTCGTTCCATACAAAGCACAATGCTGTTCTAAATCAGCAGATGAAACCAATGTCCTGACAAGTTTAACTTAAAAACGTATTTGGAAGATTTATTTGATTTCCTACTGTTTTTTGGTTCTCCCCACGGGATGGCATGACAGCAGAGAAAGGAGCCTCGATTAACCTCTCAGTTGCTGGAACACGAAATCAAACTTTTTTCTTGCTGAGACCCAGGGTCATCACGGAACAGTGCTTGGCACTGCCTCTGCCCAGGAAAGGTATGTACCCAGGTTAGATCACACTAGTACATACTTCCTAGAGACCAACTAGTCAGCTAGGTTAATGCAAGAGACCCGTATGCATTTCTGAGGAGGTGTCTGAAAAGGGAAAGGCAAAAAAGATAGAGATCTCAGAAAGGGAAGAATATCTGGGAAGCCTGAGGAACGTAGGGAAGGTAAATCAGGATGGCAGAGCCATCAGAGAAGTACAATGAACTAAGACAGCAAAGTCACCTGAAGTCCATTACATTAATAGGATACAGTTATTCTGTTTGGAAAGGAGAGGGGGAGAAGCTCTTTGTCTAAAAAAAAAAATAATATCAGAGCGACTGAAATGCAGGGGGTGTGGGAAAAGGAGGAGACATTGTGAATCATAGATGGCACTTCCATCTATACAAATGTAGTCTACAGAGCTCCAAGTCAGGCAGAGGAAGTGGACAGAGACCTGGTCAAAGATATCCAAAAAGGTGAGAATGAAGGGGACGGGGATAATGGGAGATTTCAGCCTGCCAGATGTGTGCTGTAGAATTCTGTCTGCGAACTTAGTTAAAAGTAAAGTGATCGTGGACTTCCTTTGAGGGGCTCTCTTTAGACAAATGGTAATGGTTCCCATGAGGGAAGGGGTGATACTGGACCTGCCACTTACAAATGGAGAAAGCATCTCTAATGTAGGTGCCCCCCTGAGCACCAGTGGTCATCAGACAGTGTGGTCTGATACAACGACCAAAGTGGAGAGCAGTCCCACCAAGCTCAAACGTCCTGGAATTGGAAAACACCAACGCTGGTCAACTGGGGAAGTACCTTAAGTAAGTGCTGGCAAGGTGGGAGGAGGTAGGAGACATGGAAGAAGGAAGCTCGTCTCAAGGCTACAAATCTTCATGCCAGGAAAGTAAGCAAGAGAAAAAATTAACCACTAGGGTTTTCCCAAAAAATGGCTGAAAAATTAAGGACAAAAGTACAAAAGATCTCAAAATGAAGACCACAGGGAAGCTTTCAGGTTGGCAGAGGTGCAAGTGGAAGGAACAAAGGAGAGACATGAGGGGACGACTTTTTCAGGTATGTCGGTGAAAGAAGGAACAACAGAGTGGAGAGATTACTTACCTGATAATCTCGTTTTCCTTAGTGTATGCAGATGGACTCAGAACAAATGGGTATAGTGTGCTCGTGCTAGCAGTTGGAGACGGATCTGACGTCAGCACGGGTACATATACCCCCGCAGGAAGTGCAGCAACTCAGTAATCTTCCTTGCAAAAGCTGTAGCTGACCGATCGATTAAATGAACAGGATTACCCTGACCGATTGATAGTAGCTGGAGACCGCCAGTGTTCTCAACCGGAAGGCGTCGACACCCGGTAGGGTGGATGCCCTATATAAGGAAACATGGCTTACCGTGAGACGGTGAATCCCCATGTATACCGGCAGCCGGGCGGGATGCTGAGTCCATCTGCAAAAACTAAGGAAAACGAGATTATCAGGTAAGTAATCTCTCCATTTCCTAGCGTGTAGCAGATGGACTCAGAACAAATGGGATGTACAAAAGCTGTTCCCAGACTGGGTGGGAAGCTGCCCGAGGTCCGTTTAGGATTGCCCTCGCAAATGCTGTGTCCTCCCTAGCCTGGACGTCCAGACAGTAGAATCTGGAGAAGGTATGGAGGGAGGACCACGTTGCCGCTTTACATATCTCTGCCGGCGACAGCATCCTAGTTTCTGCACAGGAGGCCGCCTGCGCTCTGGTAGAATGAGCCTTGATCCGTAGAGGTGGTGGTTTTCCCGCCTCTACGTAGGCCGCCTTGATAACTTCTTTGATCCAGCGGGCAATGGTAGCCCGTGAGGCTGCTTCCCCTTGCTTCTTCCCGCTGTGAAGGACGAACAGGTGGT
Source organism: Rhinatrema bivittatum (assembly GCF_901001135.1). NCBI lineage: Eukaryota > Metazoa > Chordata > Amphibia > Gymnophiona > Rhinatrematidae > Rhinatrema > Rhinatrema bivittatum. The sequence goes on from NC_042615.1 coordinate 831,247,050, forward strand.
CCGTCTTTCGTACTGCTTCCGACCTTTCCAGGTATCCGGACAGCAGCCTGCCGATGTCGAGATGGCGCAGTATTCGACCTTCTTCAGACTTCTTCAAACCTTCCGTGGTTGGCAAGGATATGGTTTGGTTGAGGTGGAAGTGTGAGACTACTTTGGGTAAGAAGGAAGGAACCGTGCGAAGATGGATAGCCCCAGGGGTGATTCTGAGAAACGGATCGCGACAGGACAGTGCTTGTAGCTCTGAGATGCGGCATGCTGAGCATACGGCCAGCAAGAACACCATCTTCAAGGTTAATAAACGGAGGGACAGGCCTCGGAGGGGTCTGAAAGCGGGTCCCGCTAGGAATTCCAAAACTAGGTTGAGGTTCCACAGGGGCACTGGCCACTTCAGTGGCGGGCGAATGTGTTTGACCCCTTTCAGGAAACGTGAAACGTCTGGGTGTGTGGCGATGCTGTTGCCGTCACTCCTGGGGCCGTAGCATGATAGTGCTGCCACCTGAACCTTGATTGAATTGAGAGATAGACCCTTCTGAAGCCCATCCTGCAGGAAATCCAAAATGATGGGGATTTTGGCAGCATGCGGATTGGTGCTACAAGTCTCACACCAGGCTTCAAATCCTCTCCAGATCCTTATATAAGTTAGTGATGTGGAGAACTTGCATGCTCGGAGGAGTGTATCTATCACCGACGCCGAGTATCCCCTTTTCTTCAGTCGAGCCCTCTCAATGGCCAGACCGTAAGAGAGAATTGAGCTGGATCCTCGTGGAGGATGGGACCTTGCCGCAGCAGGTCCCTGTGAGGAGGCAGGGGTAGAGGATCCCCTGCCAGTAGCCTTCTCATGTCTGTGTACCAGGGTCTTCTTGGCAGGTCTGGGGCCACCAGAAGAACTAGGCCTCTGTGCCGCTGAATCTTGTGTATAATGGCACCCAGCAGGGGCCATGGGGGAAAGGCATATAGCAGGATCTCCTGAGGCCATGGCTGTACCAGGGCGTCGATCCCCTGGGATAGAGGATCTCGCCTGCGACTGAAATATCTGGGTACTTTAGCGTTGGACCTGTCCGCTAGTAGGTCCATGCCCGGAGTCCCCCACTGATTCGTCCCCCAGGTTTAGGCTTTCTCTGCTGAGGAAGTCTGCTGTGGCATTGTCCTTCCCGGCGATGTGGACGGCGGAGATGTCCCTGAGATTTGCTTCTGCCCACGCCATCAGGGGGGCTATTTCTAAGGATACCTGTCGGCTTCTGGTTCCGCCCTGTCGGTTGATGTATGCCACCGTGGTGGCATTGTCCAACATCACTCTGACTGCTCTGTTGCGAAGTCTGTGGGCAAACTGCAGGCATGCCAACCTGACTGCCCATGCCTCTAGTCGGTTGATGTTCCACCCAGACTCTTCTCTGTTCCACCGCCCTTGGGCGGTTAGTTCTTCGCAGTGTGCTCCCCAGCCGCTCAGGCTGGCATCTGTAGTGAGCAGGGTCCAGGTTGGAGAGGACATTTTTGACCCCCGGCTAATGTGGCCGGGCTGCAGTCACCACCGTAACTGATGCCGTACTCTGGCTGGTAGAGGTAGATGCACGGTGTAGTTCTGTAATCGTGGGCTCCACCGAGACAAAAGGGTGCGTTGCAATGGTCTCATATGAGCCCGCGCCCATGGTACCACTTCCAGAGTGGAGGCCATTAGGCCGAGGACCTGTAGGTAATCCCAAGCTGTAGGCCGGGTGGCGCTCAGCAAAGTCTGCAAACAATGCCGGAGTTTTAATTTCCTCTTGGAGGTCAGGCTGACTTTGTCTCCCTGGGTGTCAAATCGGACTCCGAGGTATTCCAGCGACTGCGAAGGCTGTAGGGAACTCTTGTTTGTGTTGACTACCTATCCTAGGCTTTCCAGGAGAGATATAACTCTGTTGGTTGCCCAGTGGCTCTCCTCCGGTGACTTTGCCCTGATCAGCCAATCGTCCAGGTAGGGATGGACGAGAATTCCTCCCTTCCTGAGTGATGCCGCCACCACTACTATTACCTTGGTAAAGGTCCGTGGCGCGGTGGCTAACCCGAAGGGTACAGCCCGGAACTGAAAGTGTTGTCCCAGGACTTTGAAGCATAAGTAGCACTGATGATCCCGATGAATTGGGATATGCAAGTAAGCTTCTGACAGATCCAGGGATGTGAGATACTCCCCTGGTTGTATGGCACTTCGGACTGACCGCAGAGTTTCCATGCGAAATCTTGGGACCCTTAAGTGCCGGTTGACCGACTTGAGGTCCAGGACGGGTCTGAAGGTGCCCCCCTTCTTGGGTACGATGAAATAAATGGAGTAATGCCCAGAATTTATCTCCCATGCAGGCACTGGGATTATGGCTTTTAGGGACAGGAACCTTCCCAGGGTAGCTTCCAGCGCCGCCCTCTTGAGGGGCAGACAAGGAGATTGCATAAACTTGTCCGGAGGGAGGTGAAGGAAGTCCAGGTAATACCCTTCCCAGACAATGTCGAGGACCCACTGGTCCGAAGTAATCTCGACCCACCTGCGGTAGAATAGGGTTAGCCTGCCCCCTATGGCTTCGTCCCCCAGATGGGTCGGCTGATTCTCATTGTGGGGTGCGGCTGGGACCCGAACCCGAGCCGGCTCCCCGCTTGCTGTGCCTGGTCCGAAAGGACTGGTTCCTGGTCTGAGAACGAGGTGCTTGGTAGCGAGTCCTGTAAGGGTTGAAGCGTTGAGAGCTTCTACCTCTGGATGGCCTAGGAAAAGGGCGCTGGTTCCTCCTTGACTTGTCTTCTGGTAGACGGGGCAACGGAGAAGCGCCCCATTTGTTAGCCAGTTTCTCGAGGTCACTGCCAAACAGGAGGGATCCCTTAAAGGGCATTCTGGTAAGGCGTGTCTTGGAGGAGGAGTCGGCTGACCAATTTCGCAGCCAGAGCTGACTCCGGGCTGCCACTGAGGATGACACTCCCTTGGCTGCCGTACGGACTAGATCGGAGGCAGCGTCAGTGAGGAACGAGAGTGCCGATTCCATTTCTTCTCCCGGGGTGTTGGTCCTGGCTTGTGATAAACAGGAACGCGTCACCACAGTGCAGCAGGTCACAATTCGTAGGGACATGGCTGCCACCTCAAAGGCTTGTTTCAGAATGGCGTCCATGCGCCGGTCATGTGCATCCTTGAGGGCCGCCCCTCCCTCCACCGGAATGGTGGTGCGCTTCACAATTGCGCAAACTATGGCGTCTACTTTAGGGCACGCCAGCAGCTCTTTGGTTGCCGGGTCCAGGGGGTACATGCCAGACAAGGACAGACCCCCTTTGAATGAGGCCTCCAGCGCATTCCACTCGAGCTCGATTAGCTGCTGTGCTGCTTGCAGGAGGGGGAAGTGGTGGGCCGTTTGACGAAGGCCTTCCAGCAGGGGGTTCATTATAGGTTCCCCTGGGGTGCCGCGGCCCGGGATAGCCAGCTCAGACAGGCATTGAGAGACCAGGTCTGGGAGATCCTCCTTAAGAAAGAAGCGTCTCATGGTTCGATACGGCTCTATCCCCGAGGGAAGTTCTCCCTCCTCGGGGAGCTCTTCTTCTTCCACAGAGCAATCTGAATCCCCATAAGTGGGGCTTCCAGGTGGCGGGTGGCCGTGCCTAGGTCTTGAGGGTCCAGGGGCCGGGTTATCTGGTACGTATGAGACCGTTCGGGGATCAGACTGCATCTGGACAAAGGCGTGGATCCCCTTGAATAATTCCACCCATGAGAGCGAAGCAGGTTCTAGCCTTAGGGGCACCAGGTCTCTAGGGTTCCCTGGCTGCTCAGCACAGCCTGCTAGGTCCGGGGTGTGCCCTGAAGAACTAGCAATTACGCTGAGCTGGGACCGGCCCTGGCCTGGAACTCCCAGGGCCTCCTCACATTGGGCACATAGGAAGTCTGCTTCTTCGCTCTGTGTGGCTCTGAGGTGGCATGCTGAGCAGAGGCCTAGAGCTCTTATGCCTGATTCTGGAGGCGCCGGCTCTGCGGACGCATGGGCTCTCATACGCGCCATTGCGTCTGTTATCTCTATGCGCTTTGTAATATGCGCGAAGATGTGCGCCTATCAGCGTGTGCTTATCAACGGGCGGCTGTCAACGTGCGCTTATGAATGTGCGCCGATGAACGTGCGCCTAGCAACGTGGACTAACAGCGTGCGCTTAGCAGCGTGCGCCTAGCAACATGGGCTAACAGCGTGGCTTAGCAACGTGCGCCTATCAACAATGTGCGCCCAATTATTTTCGGGCGCCTAACTTACGCGCCCGTCGTCTGTGCACTGAGTCTGAGCACTAGGGCGAGGTGGCGAACCAGGGCAGATGGTGACGGCGAGCAGGCAGGCAAAATGGCGACCTCCTAGGTGGGCTGCTACGCAGGCAGACCCCGCTAATACTCGCTTCCTCGGAGACCAATAAAGTAAAGATGTACGCCTTACCTGATCTTCGGCGCTTCCTGGCTGCGACCCGGGCGGTCTCCGGCTGCGGGGAGGAGAGGGTGATTACCGTCACCGCCTCGCTCGAGGAAGTACACCTGCTGCCTCTAGACCGCGCCCGAACTCGTCTCGCTCGGGGGCCAAGTCCTCACCGCGAACGGATCGGGACTGAAGCCGCCTCTATGCCGCCCCGAGCCCTTCTCACTCGGGGGCTAGATCCCTGCCGCGAATTGGCCACCGGACCGAGGCTCGTACCTCCGAGGGACCACGGAAATCACCTCGGGAAACTCAACTGGGGGAGGGACCCAATGGTATCACCGCAGGAGTGCGGGGCTCGTCTTCAGGTAGGACTTCTATGAAATTTTAGTCGTTAAGAATTTGGAAAAACGCTCAGCGAGCGTGAGGTAGCTCCAAACTGCTTTGGAGACGGAAATTACTGAGTTGCTGCACTTCCTGTGGGGGTATATGTACCCCGTGCTGACGTCAGATCCATCTCCAACTGCTAGCATGAGCACACTATACCCATTTGTTCTGAGTCCATCTGCTACACGCTAGGAAAGTGACTTTTATTTATTTGGGTGTTTTATATACCGTCGTTCCAAGATAAGATCCCGACAGTTTACAGAATCATCATTCGGCTTCTGGACCAACGTTCCCATTCTAGGTCAGCATTCATATTCTGGGTCAATACAAACCGCGAATACGTAGTCTAGGTCATATCCATGCATTATCTAGTTTCTTACAATAGTAAATACCTATTCTAGGTCATGACAACAGCATCAAGTATAAGTTAATTAAGGTGCTAGGGAGGATTGTAACCTATAATTTTCATTTCATTATCCTACCTGCCATAGTCAGAATGCTGTCTTTTTACACTTTACATCGCTTAGTTCTTTTTGTTATTAAAGTTCTGGCAGTGAAGGGGAAAAGGAACAGTAGAAATGCTAAAGGAATATTTTTGTTGGCATTCACTGAAGAAGGGTTTGGAGGACTGCCGATTCTGGAAAGGGTGCATATGGTAGTAGTGTGGTAGCCACATCATTCACAGAAGAAAACGTTTGTGTGGCTTGAAAAACTGAAAGTGGATAAAGCCATGGAACTGGTTGGGATGTAGTCTTGGATATTAAGGGAACTCAGAGGGTCCGGGTGGGGGATGGCTGCTGAAGGATCTGTTCAACAGATTTTTGGGAGCCACATTAGGGTCTTCAGGACTGGAGAAAGGTGGATGTTGTCCTCTATAAAACAGGTAACGGGGAGGATGGGGAATACAAGCTGGCAATTCTGGCTTTGGTGGTGGGCAGATTTAATACAGAAGACAGGGATAGTGATGCATCATGAATACGGCGGGTTGTGGGATCTGAGGCAGCATGTCGGATGAATCCGATTCATTTCTTCAATTGGGTAATTAGACAAATCTGATCGGAGCCGGGTGTGCATAGGAGGCTGAAAAATTAACTGAGCAGCCAGGGGGAATGAACTCGATGAGTAAATGGTTGAGGGACAGAAGACAGAGTGTGCTGGAAATGGAGATGGCCTTGAACAAAGGAAGGGGGCAATTCAGGTGTCCCTACTGTGCTCAGTCCTGTTGTCCTTTGCATCCCCATCTCATCCCATCCAATCCAGGCATACACACACACTCGTTCACACCCTTCTCTTTCACACATACAAATACTGCCCTTGCCCCATTCTCTAAAAACATAAGAGATTGCCATACTGGGTCAGACCAAGGGTCCATCAAGCCCCGCATCCTGTTTCCAACAGTGCCCATCCAGGCCATAAGAACCTGGCAAGTACCCAAAAACAAAGTCTATTCCATGTTACTGTTGCTAGTAATAGCAGTGGCTATTTTCTAATTCAACTTGATTAATAGCAGGTAATGGACTTCTCCAAGAACTTATCCAATCCTTTTTTAAACACAGCTAAACTAACTGCACTAACCACATCCTCTGGCAACAAATTCCAGAGCTTAATTGTGCGTTGAGTGAAAAAGAACTTTCTCCGATTAGTTTTAAATGTGCCACATGCTAACTTCATGGAGTGCCCCCTAGTCCTTCTATTATCCGAAAGACTAAATAACCGATTCACATTTACCTGTTCAAGACCTCTCATGATTTTAAACCTCTATCATATCCCCCCTCAGCCGTCTCTTCTCCAAGCTAAAAAGTCCTAACCTCTTTAGTATTTCCTCATAGGGGAGCCATTTCATCCCCTTTATCATTTTGGTGCCCTTCTCTGTACCTTCTCCAGTGCAATTATATCTTTAATTTAGATGCAGTGACCAGAACTGTACAGAGTAATCAAGGTACGATCTCACCATGGAGCGATACAGAGGCATTATGACATTTTCCGTTTTATTCACCATTCCCTTCCTAATAGTTCCTAACATTCTGTTTGCTTTTTTGACTGCTGCAGCACACTGACCCGACTATTTCAATGTATTATCCACTATGATGCCTAGATCTTTTTCCTGGGTGGTAGCTCCTAATATGGAACCTAACATCATGTAACTACAGCAAGGGTTATTTTTCCCTATATGCAACATTTTGCACTTGTCCACATTAAATTATCTGCCATTTCGATGCCCAATCTTGCAGTCTTGCAAGGTCCTCTGCAATTTATCACAATCCACTTGATTTAACTTCTCTGAATAATTTTGTATCATCTGCAAATTTGATTACCTCACTCGTTGTATTCCTTTCCAGATCATTTAAAAGTATATTGAAAAGTAAAGTCCCAATACAGATCCCTGAGGCACTCCACTGTCCACTCCCTTCCACTGAGAAAATTGTTCATTTAATCCTACTCTGTTTCCTGTCTTTTAGCCAGTTTGCAATCCACAAAAGGACATCGCCACCTATCCCATGACTTTTTACTTTTCCTAGAAGCCTCTCATGAGGAACTTTGTCAAACGCCTTCTGAAAATCCAAGTATACTACATCTACCGGTTCACCTTTATCCACATGTTTATTAACTCCTTCAAAAAAGTGAAGCAGATTTGTGAGGCAAGACTTGCCTTGGGTAAAGCCATTAAACCATGTCTTTCTATATGTTCTGTGATTTTGATGTTTAGAACACTTTCCACTATTTTTCCTGGCACTGAAGTCAGGCTAACCGATCTGTAGTTTCCCGGTCGCCCCTGGAGCCCTTTTTAAATATTGGGGTTACATTAGCTATCCTCCAGTCTTTAGGTACAATGGATGATTTTAATGATAGGTTACAAATTTTTACTAATAGGTCTGAAATTTCATTTTTTTAGTTCCTTCAGAACTCTGGGGTGTATTCCATCCGGTCCAGGTGATTTACTACTCTTCAGTTTGTCAATCAGGCCTACCACATCTTCTAGGTTCAACGTGATTTGGTTCAGTCCATCTGAATCATTACCCATGAAAACCTTCTCCAGTACGAGTACCTCTCCCAACATCCTCTTCAGTAAACACCGAAGCAAAGAAATAATTTAATCTTTCCGCGATGGCCTTAACTTCGCTAAGTGCCCCTTTAACCCCTCGATCATCAAATGGTCCAACTGACTCCCTCACAGGCTTTTTGCTTTGGATATATTTTTAAAAGTTTTTACTGTGAGTTTTTGCCTCTACAGCCAACTTCTTTTCAAATTCTCTCTTAGCCTGTCTTATCAATGTCTTACATTTAACTTGCCTACGCTTATACATTATCCTATTTTCTTCTGTTAGATCATTCTTCCAATTTTTGAATGAAGATCTTTTCACTAAAATAGCTTCTTTCATCTCCCCTTTTAACCATGCCGGTAATCGTTTTGCCTTCATTCCTCCAAACCATGCACTGCTTTGTTCTAGTTTAAAAGCTGCTCTCGCTCTTTTTTAAAGGTTAGCACCAGCAGTCTGGTTCCACCCTGGTTAAGGTGGAACCCATTCTTTCAGAAAAAGCTCCCCTTTCCCCAAAAGGTTCCCCAGTTCCTTACAAAACTGAGTCCCTCTTCCTTGCACCATCGTCTCATCCACGCATTTAGACTCCGGAGCTCTGCCTGCCTCTGGTGACCTGCGCGTGGAATAAGAAGTAACCATTCCCTTCTCTTCACACACACAAATACTGCTCTCGTCCCCATTCTCTCTCTCACTAACTCATCTAGCACCAATGCCTTCTCTTTCACACAAAAATACTGCCCTGGCCCCCATTCTCTCTCACACACATATACCTAGCCCCAATGCCTTCTCGTTCACACACAAATACTGCCCTCGCCCACATTCTCTCTCACATACACACACACACCCCCACACCCCTGCCAGTGTCTTTGCATTGTAAGTTCCAAAGTTAGGTACTGGCCATTACAACTCCCTCTACAGTGCTGCATATATCTGGTGACATTATGCAATTTAATGTGTCCTGCACAGGTGGGGGCCATAAGAATGTCTCTCTTCGGGCAGGGACCCTGGCTAGCTGTAGCGCTGTCTCTTTTCTCCCCATGGGTGTGAGTCCTTTGTTGGATGGGGGGAGTTACTTTTCAAGGCCCCGATTGCTAAGGATGTCTTATAAGTCCGTATACCCCTGGGAGAGGAGTACCCCATAAGAACATTCACACTGGGGGCATGGTGCAAACATCACTCCAGATGCGGAGATGGTGTCCAAATCAAAGTTTACTTACAGCTAATAAATAGATTAGGGGCACAATTCACTCCGTATGACCTCCACAGATAAGGTTAACTTGATTACAGTTCCTTCTCCTAATCTGCGCAAGAGATTTCCTCACCAGGACCACATGTATCTCCACTCTCCAGAATGTAGAAAAGCGAGGGCCTTGGGTAGAGAAAAGAAAATTGGTTCTTACCTGCTAATTTTCATTCCTATAGTACCAAGGACCAGTCCAGAGAAGTGGGTTGTGTTTCCCTACCAGCAGGTGGAGTCAGAGAACAATTAGAACTTTGGGCACTGCTACATAACGAGAGTGCCACCTGCAGTCCCTCAGTATTGACCTGTACCCAAGCCAAACAACCAAAACTAACGGGCGAAAGGGCGACCAAAAACCACTGTCCCCCACTTCACCCCAAGGAAACAACATGAGTAAATAAACCATTAGAAAAAAAACTGCTCCAACAATCGTAATCTGGGAAAAAAGAGCTCTATGAAAAACTAGGCAAATTGTAGCCATCACCGTCTTTCGGTATCTGAAGTAATGGGTGGGCCTCTGGACTGATCCTTGGTACTATAGGAATGAAAATTAGCAGGTAAGAACCAATTTTCTTTTCCCTATACGTACAAGGATCAGTCCGGAGAAGTGGGATGTACCCAAGCCACCCTACACTGTGCGGGAACCCGAAAGACCTGCGCGTAGAACATTTGCACCGAAGGACGCCTCATCAGAGGCCTTAACGTCCAAGCGATAATGCTTAGTAAATATGTGCAAAGAGGACCACACTGCCGCCCGGCCGATCTCCTGAGGTGATAGCAACTGACACTCTGCCCAGAAAGCAGCCTGAGCCCTGGTGGAATGAGCTCAGAGACCCAAAGGCACTTGGCGGCCTCAGACCAAGTATGCTGAAATAATAGTCTCTTTAATCCATCAAGAAATGGTCACTTTAGACGCCTTGTCCCCTTTCTTTGCACCCCCGAAAAAAATGAACAAATGATCGGAGCATCTGAAGTCATTGGTAACCCTTAGATAACGCAATAAGACCCGACGCACATCCAAAAGAAGAAGATCCTTGTCCCGAGGCGACCCCCTGGAAACCTGCGGGAACCCTGGAAGCTCCACTGTCTGATTAACATGAAAGACCGAAACCACCTTAGGAACAAAGGAAGGAACCGTGCATAACGTCACCCTATCGTCGTGAATCCGCAAAAAAGGGTCACGGCATGACAGGGCCTGCAATTCAGAAATCCGACGCGCTGAGCAACTGGCCACCAAGAACACAGTCTTCAAGGTTAGATCTTTCAGGGAAGCAGTGCGTAGAGGTTCGAAAACAGCGCCACAGAGCACACACAATACAAGATTTAAACTCCAATCTGGAGACACTGCACGGACGGGAAGTCGTAAATGTTTGACCCCCTTGAGAAATCGAACAATGTCAGGGTGTGCTGCAAGCGAACCACTGGCAAACTTTCCCCACAAGGCTCCCAAGGCCGCTACCTGGACCCGAAGAGAATTGAACTCCAAACCCTTCTTGAGCCCCTGATGCAGAAAATCCAGTACCAGTGAGACCCCGACCGTTAAAGGATCGCAAGAGCATTGATGACACCAGGTCTCAAAGAGCCTCCATACCCTCACATAGGCCAGGGAAGTGGACGGACGTCTTGCCTGCAATAGAGTGGAAATAACTTGTTCAGAATAACCACTCAATCGTAAACGTTGCCTCTCAAAAGCCAAGCCGCGAGAGAGAAGCGATCCTCCCGATCCGAAAAGATGGGACCTTGACGAAGTAGATGTGGTAGATGAGCCAGCTGCAAGGGACCCTCTAGGGTCAAGCGAATCAGATCCGCGAACCATGGGCGGTGTGGCCACTCTGGAGCCACCAGCACCACCCTTCCGGGGTGGAGTTCTATGCGACAGAGAAGCCGACCGATGAGAGGCCAGGGGGGAAGGCATACAACAGAATCCCCGTTGGCCAGGGGCACACCAGAGCATCGAGACCGATTGAGCCTTGTTCTTTTCGACGGCTGAAGAAGCGTTCTGTCTTCACATTCTCCTGCGTTGCCATCAGATCCAACTATGGGACCCCCCATCTGGCACAAATGCGGTTCCATGCTTCGGGAGACAGTTCTCACTCTCCCGGGTCGAGTTGTCTGCTGAGAAAATCCGCCTGCACGTTGTCCACGCCTGCGACATGCGTCGCGGCAATTCCCCCGCGATGATTCTGTTCCGCCCAAGCGAACAGAAGACGTGCTTTGAGCGCCACCGCAGGACTTCTCGTCTCGCCCTGTCAGTTGATGTAGGCCGCCGTGATCGCATTGTCGGAGAACACTTGAACCATGCGTCCCTGAATCCAGGGTAGAAACACTTGTAGGGCAAGACGTACCGCTCTTGTCTCGAGACGATTGATGGATCTCGAGCCCTCTGTTGGAGACCAAAGCCCTTGGGCGGATCTGGTGTCGCACACAGCTCCCCAACCTGACTCACATCGGTGGAGACTATCAGCCAATTCGTTGGGTTCAAATCCACCCCCTTCTCCAGATTGGCACGCGAAAGCCACCACGACAGACTGGCTTTGGACTCTGGAAGCAGAGACAAAGGTAGGTGGAACTGCTCAGACATCGGACTCCACCGTGACAACAGCGCACGCTGTAGCAGACGTAAGTGGGCGAACACCCACGGAACCAAGTCTAAAGTGGACGCCATGGATCCCAGCACTTGCAGATGATGCCACACAGTGGGTGTTTGTCTGAGAAGAAGCGCCTGTATCTGGCTCTGCAACCTGGCTACCCAGTCCGATGCCAGAAAGTCTGCCTCGTAAGGTATCGAAACGGGCTCCCAAATAGGTCAGCTCTTGGGTGGGTTCCAGGTGACACTTCTGAAGATTGATGACCCATCCGAGCGATCTGAAGGTGAACATCACCATGCGAACCGATCTTTCGCAGTCGTCCCTGGTCTTGGCACGAATCAGACAGTCGTCCAGGTATGGATGGACCAGGATCCCCTGCTTGCGAAGGAAGGCTGCTACCACCACCATGACTTTGGTGAAAGTTCGAGGAGCCGTCGCCAGACCAAATGGAAGGGCCTGAAATTGGAAGTGTTGTCCCAAGACCTTGAAGCATAGAAACCTCTGGTGACGAAGCTGTATCGGAATACGCAGATAAGCCTCCATAAGATCCAGGGACGCAAGGAACTCCCCCTTCTGAACAGCAGCCAGTACCGTCCGCAGGGTTTCCATGTGAAAACGAGAGATTCGGAGACAATGGTTCACCTTTTGTAGGTCTAGGATGGGACAAAATGTGCTCTCCTTTTTGGGAACCACAAAGTAAACAGAGTAACTTCCCCGACCCTCTTCTGCCTCCGGAACTGGGACAATGGCCTATAGCTGGATCAGGCGCTGCAGGGTCTCCCGTACCGCTTCCTGCTTGCTGCGCGAGGCCATGCATGACTCCACAAACACCTCCTGCACGTGACGTGAAAACTCTAGAGCGTAGCCTTCTCTGATCACCTCCAGGACCCAACGGTCAGATGATCCTTGCCCATTCCGTGTAAAAGCTGGACAATCTGCCCCGACAGCTTCGACGATGGAATGGGGACTTGTGACTTCATTGGGAGGGTTTACTACCTCCTGTCCCAAGGTGTCCAGAATACCGGCCGGGACGACGACCCCCTCGAAAGGACTGTTGCCGTCCTGAGGTCTGCTTAGACGTGGAAGGAGAGGAATACCTGCCGAAACGAAATCAGCGTGAATCCCGAAAACGCAGCCGCGAAGGAAACACCTTTCTGGCGGGCCTTTATCTTCCGGCAACTTATGCCCCTTAGGTTCTCCGAGTAGCTTTACCAACTGCTCCAGTTCCTCACCGAACAGGAGCTTACCCTTAAACGGGAGGTTACACAGCTGAGATTTTGAAGACAAATCCGCTGACCAATTGCGCAGCCACAGCAGTCGGCGCGCAGCCACTACAGAAACCATGCTACGCGCTGAAGTTCGCACTAGGTCGTAAGGCGCATCTGCTGCATATGCAATGCCCGCCTCCAAACCGCCCTCCCAAGGCAGCACCACTGCCAGCTCCTGTAGTGGTGTTAGAGGCCTGAACCCAGCACAAACATGCATGAGGCTAGCGCAGATCGTGGCCCGAAGACTCAATGCAGCCACTTCAAAGACTCGCTTCAACTGGATCTCCAGCTTACGGTCCTGCATATCTTTTAAAGCGGCAGCACCCGCTACCGGAATAGTGGTCTTCTTTGTCACAGTCGAAACTGCCGCATCCACCTTTGGAATTTTCAGAAGATCCAAGACATCTGTTGAAAGAGGATAGAGCTTGGCCATAGCTCTGCCCACCTTGAGCCCCGCGTCCGGAGCGTCCCACTCGCGGGTCACCAGCTTGCGAACCTTTTTAGGCAGTGGAAAGGATGAAGTGGACCGCCCCGTATTCCATCAAGAACCAGATTAACCCCATCACTATCTGATTCTTCCTGAGGGATCTTAAGCCCCAGAACTTCCAACACCTGGGGAATGAGGGGTCGTAGTTCCTTCCGCTTAAAAAGGCGGACCACACTGGGATCATCCCCTTCTGTGGGTGGCAAATCATCATCATCTGCAGCATCTTGATCAGGGTCCCCAAGATCAGGAACCAAATCCGAAACCTGAGCCGAACCCAGATCCGAAACTCCGGAGGGTGAGGGAGGGGTCTGCGGCCCCTGGGGACCATCACTTCCCCCGTGGCCTGCGGTTCCTCCAGTCGACCCTTCTTGAACAGCGGCTCAGAAAGACCCACTGACTGAATTTGCCTCCTGAAGCCCGCCTGCTTTCTGGCCAGGAAAGCCTGGTGCATTAACAAGACAAACTCCGGCAAAAACCCTGGTGCATTAACAAGACAAACTCCGGCAAAAACCCTCCGGGTCTCCATCTGCCAGAATGGGATCCAGAGGAGCTGGTTCACCCAGTCCCCCAGCACTGTCCTACGCCACAAGGGCTAAGACTGGAGGGGATCCCTCCTCCCTTGAGCCTCGGCATGAAGACCCCCCCCCCCCCCCCCCCGCCCCGGGGGGGGGGCTCAGGCCCGACAAACTCTCCATCCCTAGGAAGGATAAGGGAGGGAAAAAATAAAACTCAATTCTGCCTTCGCGCCCACACGCCTGACAGAGCGCGGAGAGAAAGCGAGGGCCCCTTGAAAAAAACCGCGCCCGAGAGGGGGGGCGGAGGTATCTGACGCCCCTCAGGAAACGAATCACATCCGGGTGAGCCGCTAAGGCATGACCGTCCACCCGACCCAGGAGAGAGCCGAGCGCAGAGACCTGAACGCGTAGAGAACTGAAGGAGAGGCCCTTAGAGAGACCCTTCTGAAGAAAAGAAAGAAACAAAGGGATCGAGGCGGAGCGCGCCGAGACACCCGCCTCCGTGCACGTGGACTCAAAAACCTTCCAGATGCGCACATAGGCCAGAGAAGTCGACTGCTTCCGGGCTCACAGTAGAGTAGAGATGACCTCCTCCCTATAACCTTTGCGCCTCAGGCGACGCCGTTCAAAAGCCAGGCCGCTAGACAGAAGCGATCGGCCTGGTCGAAAAATACAGGACCCTGCCGGATGAGACGAGGAAGATGACCGAGGCGCAGGGGCCCGTCCACCGCTAGATTGATGAGATCCGCGAACCACGGCCTTCGCGGCCACTCGGGAGCGACAAGAATCACCGGGCCCCGGTGGAGTTCGATTCTCCTGAGGATTTTCCCCACCAGAGGCCACGGGGGAAACACGTACAGAAGGACGTCCGCTGGCCAAGGCAGAGCCAGAGCATCCACGCCCTCTGCGCCGTGCTCCCTCCAACGGCTGAAGAACCGATTGGCCTTGGCATTGCGCAGAGTCGCCATGAGATCGAGGTGAGGGGGACCCCACCTGTCCACTATCAGAGCCATGGCCGCGTCCGAGAGTTCCCACTCTCCCGGATCGAGTGACTGCCGGCTGAGGAAGTCGGCTTGAACATTGTCTTTGCCTGCGATGTGAGAGGCCGCAAGGCACTGTAGGTGACACTCCGCCCAAGCGAGGGAGACGGCTGGCTTCTAAGGCTACCAGGGGACTGCGAGTGCCCCCTTGGCGACTGATGTAGGCGACTGTGGTGGAGTTGTCTGCCAGGAGTCGTACCGCCTTGCCGCGGACCAGAGGAAGGAACTCCTGAAGAGCCAGGCGGACCGCTAAAGTTTCCAGTCGATTGATGTGCCAGCGTGACTGAGTCTGCGACCATGTTCCCTGGGTGGACTGAGAAAGGCAGACCGCACCCCAGCCCAACAGGCTGGCGTCCGGGTCACTATCGTCCACTGTGGAGCTTGAAGAGGCATCCCTTGCAGAAGGTGAGGAAGAGACAGCCACCACTGTAATTAGTCGACAGTAGAATCCAAGAACAGAAGGACTACGTGGAACTGCTCCGACACTGGCTGCCAAGGGGACAGCAAAGCTTTCTGCAACGGACGCATATGAGCAAAGGCCCAGGGGACAAGGTCGATGGTAGAAGCCATGGATCCCAGGACTTGGAGATAATCCCAGGCTGTAGGAGAATGTAGCGCAATTAGATTCCGGACCTGATCGATCAGTTGAGGGGCGCGCGCCCGTGGCAAGAAAACCTTGCTACTCAGGTGTCGAAGTGAGCTCCCAGAAATTCCTACTCCTGGGAGGGCTGAAGCTTGCTCTTGGAAAAGTTCACTATCCACCCGAGGGAGGCAAGGAGCTCCAAGACGCGATCCACCGCCCGCTGACAAGAGGTCTCCGACTTGCCCGAATGAGCCAATCGTCCAGATAGGGATGGACAAGAATCCCCTCCCGGCGCAGGACCGCCGCTACTACTACCATGACCTTCATGAAGGTGCGAGGAGCGGTCGCGAGGCCGAAGGGGAGAGCTCGAAACTGGAAGTCCTGGTTGAGAATGTGGAACCGGAGATACTTCTGGTAGTCGCGGTGAATGGGAATATGAAAATATGCTTCTGCGAGATCGAGGGAAGCAAGGGAAACTCTCCGGGACAGACCGCCGCAATGACCACCCGCAGGGTTTCCAAATCGGAAGTGGAGGATCTTGAGGGCCCGGTTGACCCTCTTGAGGTCCAGGATGGGGCGGAAGGACCCGTCCTTTTTGGGCACGGTGAAGTAAATAGAATACTGGCCGGCGCCACGCTCCCTCACCGGGACTAGGACCACCGCCCCCCAGATCCAGAAGCTTGGAGAGAGTCTGGACCACCATGTCCTTCTTGGGCCCGTCCGCAAGTCGAAAAAAGAAAAAGAGATCCGGCAGTTCCCTGATGAGCTCGAAAGCGTACCCGTCTTTGATGATGTCGAGGACCCACTGATCCGACGTGATCTTGACCCATTCCTCGAAGAACAGGGAGAGGCGGGCCGCCGAGGTAAGGGACCGAGGAATGGGTCGGCTGAACTTCATTATGTGGCAGGTTTGGTGGTGGCACGCATGGGCTGGCCCTCGCGAAAGGGCCGTCTGCCACGAAAGGACTGCGACCAGGACTGAGCACGAGCAGACCCCCCTCGCAGAACCGCCCCCGAGAAGCGAAGCGACGCTGGTCCCTGAAGCGAGAGCAGGACGACGCGAAGGATCGGGAAGACTTAGGGCGGTCCTCTGGAAGCTTATGGACCTTGTTGTTGCCAAGGAGTCCATAAGCTTCTTGAGATCCTCGCCAAAGAGCATCTTACCTTTGAAGGGAAGCGTGCCCAGCCGGGTCTTCGAGGACTGATCAGCCGACCAGTGCGAAGCCAAAGGAGCCTCCGGGCAGCGACTGCCGAAATTATCGCCTTCGCCTGCACATGGACCAAATCGTAGAGGGCGTCCGATACGTAGGCGGTTACTGCCTCCAGACGTTCAGCTTGTTCTGCCTCACCTGGCGGAAGATCCCGGGCGCAGAGTAACTGTTGAACCCACTGAAGGCCCGCCCGCATCATGAGGCTGCTACAGCAAGACGCTCGGACCCCGAGGGCCAGAATGTCGAAGATGCGCTTCAGGTGAGCCTCCAACTTACGATCTTGTGGATCCTTCAAAGCCGTGGAACCTTCCACCGGGATCGTGGTGTGCTTGGCCACCGCAGAGACATAAGAATCCACCGATGGATATCGCAGCAGCTCCAAGCCCTCTTCCGGGAGGGGATAGAGCTTATCCAACGCACACCCACCCGGAGCGAACCCTCAGGAGCCTCCCATTTCCGCAGGATAAGGAGCTTGAGCATGGGGTGGAAGGGAAAGGCCAAGGCCGGAGCCCCCCCAGAACCGGGTTCATATCCTTAGGGAGCGAGGCCATGAGATTATCCACGGAGGGACTCTCCAGACCCAGCTCCTGCAACACAAAGGGAAGGAGGGGCTCTAATTCTTCCTTACGAAAAAGACGAAGGGCTCTGGGGTCATCCCCCTCTAGGGGAGGGGGGCATCCGCCGAATCCGAGGAAGCAGCAGGGTCCGAGGACCCAGGAGACACCGAGGGGGGTGGGGGCACCCCCGGGACTCCTGCACCCGAACTGGTCCCTGGGGCTCCGCAGCCGGTCCAGCGGTCAACGGTGCTGAGCGAGGGATTTTTGGCGGGGGGGGGGGGGGGGGGGGGGGCATTCGTCCTGCTCATGCAGGCTAGCTAGATAAGATTTGTGCATGAGGAGGACGAAATCCGCTGAAATGGGACCCTGGATTTGCCGGGGGGGGGGGGGAAGGGGGGGCAAGGGAAGATCAGGACCCCCTCCTGGGAACCCGCGGGGGCCAAATCGGGGGTTAAATCAAAAAAATCTGGCCCCCCAGCTCCAGGGAGCACTGAAATCGGCCCCAATGAAAAATCCAAGATGGCGGCCGTTCCCGGATCTGCCGACCCGGGAAAGGGCCTAGCCATGCCGGGAGGAGTGGAGCCCCGGGCTAAATTTGCTTGTCCTGCCGGGGAGGGACCTTCCCCACCCGGCAGGCAAGCAGTGCAGAGGCCCTGACGCGAAAACGCAAAGAAGGCAGCCCACAAGAAAGGCAGTCTGCCAGCCGGGACATAGCTAAGCCGCGGCTGAAGAAAAAAAAGCTGAAAAAAGCTTGATTGACAGCCTGCAACAGCAGGAGAGAGCAGGCGGGAAACCTGCTGCCGTCTGCTTCTCTGGCTGCCGGTTCTAGCCCTACTCTGACCAGAAAAAAATAAAAAGCTGGTCAACTGCTGCAAGTAAGTTAGAGGTAGGTGAGTACCTGCAACTTATTTAAAGTTTGAAACTAATGTTTTTTGGGGTTTTTTTTACTGAGCGCAGCAGCGGGTTCAAAACCCTCTCGGCAGCCACATGGGGGGGGGGAACGAGGCCCAGAGAGCGTCGGTCCCCACACCTGGAAGCGTCCACGGACTCAGGCTATGCAGGGAACCCCCTCCTGCAAAAGGGGCAAAGCCCTCCTGAGCCGAGCAAGAGCTGGGAGACGGCACCGTCTCCCACACAGAAACAGGAAAAATCACTAAAAAGAAGGCAAAATTTCCTTCTAGTTTTTTTTTTTTTGACAAGAAAAACTTGCTTGAGCCTAGCAAAAGAAAGAAGAGGCTGACTAGCCTACAGCAGAGAACCGAAGGGGAGATGCTGCACCTGCTGGAGACAGACGAATACTGAAGGAGAGGCTCTGTCCTGATATAGGGCAATCCTGCAAGTTTTAGTCTGTCTCCACCTGCTGGAAAGGAGGCTCAACCCACTATCTGGACTGATCCGGGTACGTACAGGAAAGAATGGTTATCAGTTACATAAAAGTAATCCCCTATTATTATTATTATTTATTTAATAACTTTTATATACCGACGAACGTTGGGAACATCTCGCCGGTTTACATGTAACAGAACTTAGCAACAGGCTTTACAATTATTGCATATTTTATTTAGGGATTTTATATACCGATTTTCTTGATACAGATCAAATCAACTCGGTTTACATAGAACGATAGTACATTAACAGTAACTAGTCAAACCTCAAAAGAGGAGACAGATTGTGAGCAGAAGGTAAAAAGTTACATTATAACAAGGGTGAGTAACTAGGAATTGGAAATGAAGAGACAGATAATCAAAGTAGAGAGATATAACAGAGAGAAGGGGCTTGAAGCCAACCTCAGGAGAATAACTCTAGCAATATAACATGATTATATGACATTCTGCTAGTTATTGAAGTACAGCTGATTGAAAAATATCTTAGTAGGATATAGTCTAGGAGACAGGAAAGGCTCTACCGAAAAGCCAAGTCTTCAGTTTCTTTTTAAAGTCTATGAGGCAGGTTTCCTGTCGGAGGTCTGGGGGTAGTGTATTCCAAATAGTGGGGCCTGCTGTTGAAAAGGCCCGGTCCCTGATAGATAATCTTTGTACCAATTTGATTGGGGGAACATGAAGGGATCCCTTATAGGCATCTCTCAAAGGTCTAGCTGAAGAGTGTAATTTGAGAGGGTGTAGTAGGTCTAGTGGAGTCTGGTGGTGGATGTTTTTATGAATAATGGTGAGGAATTTGTGAACAATTCTAAAATTAACTGGAAGCCAATGTTTTAACCATAATTAAATATTTTAATTTATTTAATAAAATTTAATAAATAAATAATTTAACCAATAATTAAATAAGGAACATTAAGAACATACAAATAACAGATTAGATTATACAAGTAGAAATTAAGCCCTTCTTCTCACTCCCCTAGCACTTCTTCCTTTTCAGCTTCTCCTGACCTCTCCCAAAGTAATCCCAGGCAGGGGCTTAATGTGCCTACTGACAAATCCAGGCCTGACTCTAGCTGCTGATCTTGTCAACCTCCATCCCCTCCAGAGGGGTTCCTCTCAAAATCTCTGCCCCCTCCAGTCAGCCTCTCTTTACATTGCCCTGCTCCTCTCACCTCCCCAGCCCACCCCTTCAGCACTTTCTGCATCAATCTCTTCTTATAACTCCAAACTGATCCTGTCTTCACCTCCCTCCCCCCTTTCCCTCCCAGCCTCACCTCCTCCTCTCCAACCCTCGTCACAAACCCCCAGCTGATCCCATTTATCCCCCTATATCCTCCAATCTTCTTTCATTCCCCTCCTCTCATACCTGCCACAGCCAATTCCCTGCCCAGCTGATCCAACTCTCAAACTCCACCTGCATCGGTTCCCTCCCCTTGGACCAGGGCCAGCCGGAACATTTTCCTTTGTGCCCTGGGCACGAGGAGGGTGACAACCAGTGAGAAGAGGGGGCAGGACCGATGACGGGGACACCATTTTTCTCTGGGGTGGGAGAAACGGGGCACACTCAGCTCACCCTTCCTCTCAAGCCCAGCCATGATCTGCAGGCAGCGGTGCAGGATACCGGTGATCCCATACAAGCTCACAGGCCCCGCAGTGGCCGCGATCCCTCACCTAGGGCTTTCCACTAACTCGAAAGCTCAGTGCTGACTCACTGGCCCCAGGCTGCCTTCCACTAACCAGTGCTGCTCCTGCCGCTGCCGGTCTAGGCACTCGTGGCCCGCCCCCGGCATGACCCCATCGTGTCCGCTCGCCGCTGCACGTTCCGCGTAGGCAGGGGTTTCTGGCTCACGAATGGCCCACGCGTAGGAAAAGCGCAAGGCTCCTGCAGGCCGCCCACGTGGGTACAACGCGGGGTCAGGCGTGGCTTAGAACGCAGCGTCACGCGGGTAGGCCGCCTGGATTCTCCGCGCGCACAGGCGGGGAACCGCAGCCGCAGTCCGGGAGGTGGCGCTTGCGCCGCAACATTTCACCGCTTTAAAAAGGCACCCCCACGAGACGGATCCCCGCTTTGTGCGGCTCGTGGAGGTGCGTGACGACGTCACCCCCGCCCGGCGCCCTCCGATCTGCCTGCCGATGTGCTGCGCCCTCAGGCTGCGGCTTCCCGCGAGCTACAGACGTCACAGGTTTCCCGCTTAGCGCGGAGGCTCCTCCCCTCCCGCTCAGCGCCTCCTGGGATGGGAAGAGAGCTGCGCTGTGCCCGCCCCTTCTCCCATCCCGTGCTCTGATTGGATGTCATGGGGAGAGGAAGCGGGGCACAACACACCTCTCAGCTCCTTCTGTCTCCACAGCAACGGTCCACTGTTAACCCGCCCCTTTCTCCTTCCCGTGCTCTGATTGGATGTCGTGGGGAGAGGAGGCGGGGCATTGCGCATCACTCCGTTTCCGGTAGCTGCCCCCTGCCGGGAGCTGCTGAAGTGAGGCAGGGGAGAGATAGATAGGGAGGGGGCAGGCATAGGGAAGGGGGGAGAACAAGGAAGTGGAGAGAAAGAGGCGGCATGGGATGGAGAGGGGAGAGACAAGGATGAGGGCATGGGAAGGAGGGGGCGTGTGGAGGGACCAGTGGCACAGTGATGGAAGGATTAAAGGAAAGGAGGGGGGAGAGCCAGCTGGGGAAGGGAGACTGCAGAGGGAGGGCAGGAAGAAGTCCCAGGGGTGAAAGGTAAATAATTATATATATATGAGTTAGAGGGGGGAGAGCCAGCTGGGGAAGGAGGTAAGGGAGACTGCAGAGGGAGGGCTTGAAGAAGACCCAGGGGTGAAAGGTAAATAATTATATATATATGAGTTAGAGGGGGGAGAGCCAGCTGGGGAAGGGGGTAAGGGAGACTGCAGAGGGAGGGCTGGAAGAAGTCCGGGGGTGAAAGGTAAATAATTATATATATATGAGTTAGAGGGGGGAGAGCCAGCTGGGGAAGGGAGACTGCAGAGGGAGGGCAGGAAGAAGTCCCGGGGGTGAAAGGTAAATAATTATATATATATGAGTTAGAAGGGGGGAGAGCCAGCTGGGGAAGGGGGTAAGGGAGACTGCAGAGGGAGGGCTGGAAGAAGACCCGGGGGTGAAAGGTAAATAATTATATATATGAGTTAGAGGGGGGGAGAGCCATGGGGAAGGGAGACTGCAGAGGGAGGGCTGGAAGAAGTCCCGGGGGTGAAAGGTAAATAATTATATATATATGAGTTAGAGGGGGGAGAGCCAGCTGGGGAAGGGGGAGACTGAGAGGGAGGGCTGGAAGAAGTCCTGGGGGTGAAAGGTAAATAATTATATATATATGAGTTAGAGGGGGGAGAGCCAGCTGGGAAGGGGAAGGGAGACTGCAGAGGGAGGGCAGGAGAAGTCCCGGGGGTGAAAGGTAAATAATTATATATATGAGTTAGGGGGGGGAGGGAGAGCCAGCGGGGGAAGGGAGACTGCAGGGAGGGAGGGAAGAAGTCCGGGGGTGAAAGGTAAATAATTATATATATGAGTTAGGGGGGAGAGCCAGCTGGGGAAGGGAGACTGCAGAGGGAGGGCAGGAAGAAGACCCAGGGGTGAAAGGTAAATAATTATATATATATGAGTTAGAGGGGGGAGAGCCAGCTGGGGTAAGGGAGACTGCAGAGGGAGGGCAGGAAGAAGTCCCAGGGGTGAAAGGTAAATAATTATATTATGAGTTAGGAGGGGGAGAGCCAGCTGGGGAAGGGGGTAAGGGAGACTGCAGAGGGAGGGCTGGAAGAGTCCCGGGGGTGAAAGGTAAATAATTATAATATATGAGTTAGAGGGGGGAGAGCCAGCTGGGGAAGGGAGACTGCAGAGGGAGGGCTGGAAGAAGTCCCGGGGGTGAAAGGTAAATAATTATATATATGAGTTAGAGGGGGGAGAGCCAGCTGGGGAAGGGAGACTGCAGAGGGAGGGCAGGAAGAAGTCCCAGGGGGAAAGGTAAATAATTATATATATATGAGTTAGAGGGGGGAGAGCCTGGGGAAGGGGGTAAGGGAGACTGCAGAGGGAGGGCAGGAAGAAGTCCCAGGGGTGAAAGGTAAATAATTATATAT